>NW_006788722.1:1517578-1582627 GCF_000442215.2 Lipotes vexillifer
TTTACATATTCTTCTAAAAGTTTTACTGGTTAACTTATTTATTTTTTATTATTTATTATAAATAAATAAGTTATTTATTTATTTATTGGTTAGAGTTAAAATCCTACATTCAAGTATATAATCCATTTTGAGTTAATTTTGTGTTTATTCTGAGATGAAGTCTATCTTTTTGTGTGTGGATCTAATGGTCCCAGCAGCATTTGTTGAACAGACTATCCTTTCCCCCCAGTGATTTGTTTTGGCGTCTTTGTAAAACAAATCAGTTGACTGAAATATAAGGCTTTATTTCTGGGCTCTCAGTTCTCTTCCATTAATCTGTATACAGTTGACCTTAAACAACACAGCAGGTTAGGGCCACTGGCCCTCCTCACATTTGAAAATCCAGATATAACTTAGAGTCTGCCCTCCACACCCAAGTTTCCTTAACTGCAGTTCTATATCCGTGGATTCAACCAACTACAGATTGTGTAGTACTGTAGTACATACTATTGAAAAAATCTGCATATAAGTGGACCCTCACAGTTCAAATCTGTGTTATTCAAGGGTCAATTATATTTACATGTCTATATGCCAATACCAGACTGTCTTGATTACTTTAGCTTTTATAGTTAGTTTTGAAATTAGGAAGTGAAAGTTCTTCGACTTTATTCTTATTTTCAAAATTATTTTGGCTATTAGATGTTTTGCATTTCCATATAAATTTTCGACTTTGTCAATTTCTGTAAAATGTTTTTTGATAGGGATTGTGTTGAATCTATAGATCAGTTTGGGAGAGAACAGCCATCTTAACAATATTGAGTCTTCTAATCCATAATCATAGAATGACTATTTATTTAGGTCTTCTTTAATTTACTTCAGCAAAGTTTTATGATTTTTAGTGTATGCTTTGCACTTCTCTTGTTAAGTATATTCCTAAGTATTTTATTCATTTTGGTGCTATTGTGAGTGAAATTTTATTCTTAATTTTGCTCATGTATCAAAATACAATTGATTTTTGTAAACTGATATTGTATCCAGCAAACTTGTTGTACCTTTTTAAAAAAATTAATGGACTTTATTTTTTAGAACAGTTTTAGATTTACAGAAAAATTTAGCAGAAAGTACAGAGAGTTCCCACATAGCCCTCCCCCCCACCACTCCCCTCTATCCCTTCTATACAGACTACTCTATTATTAACATCTTGTTAATATGTTATATAATACTAAAAATTGGCTTGCCATGTGATCCAGCAATTGCTGGATCTACTGTAAGAAATACATTTGATGAGCCAATATTGATAAATTGTTATTAACTGAAGTCCATAGTTTATATTAGGGTTCACTCTATGTTGTATATCCTATGGGTTTTTACAAATGCATCCACCATTACAGTGTCATACAAGTTGTTTCACTGCCCCCAAATTACCTGTGCAACACCTGTTCATTGATCCTTCCCTCCCTCCAAATCCTTGGAAGCCACTTGTCTTTTTACTGTCTCAGTAATTTTGCCTTTTCCAGAATGGCATTGCTGTGACGTTAATAAACATTAAATTAGGTTTTGTTGAGTCCTGTAATGACAGATGGTGAGCCCTGGTTCAACAAATGACCACAAGGGAATTGAAATAGAGAAGTTTATTGCTCACAGGTCCTGGAGGAAGTACACAGCATATGTTGAGGGACCACATGGGGAGGTCAAGGCATGGTATAGGCAGAGAGAGTGACAGGATGTGGGGCATGTGCCTTTATTAAGGTCCATGGGTGGAGTGCTTTGGGGTTTCCAGGCTAAGTCAGATTGGTCAATTCAAACCAAAAAGAGTAGGGCTTTCATAAGCTCCCCAACTGTCTTATCTAAGGGGTACACAAGGGGAAGGCTCTGGGAGGAGGGGTGACTGTTTATCACAAGGGCTGTTGGGGAAGTCATACTGAGAACTTACATTTACTTGTGACTGCAGGTTGTTATCTGGACAAAGTTCTTGCATGAGGAGCTAATGCCAGTTTAAGACCCCTGCAAGTTTCTCGGTCAGAAAAATGGATGCCAAGGCTGCAATACCATGGAGTAGCTTAGCTAAATTCTCAACAGTTGGAATCATGTATTATGTAGTGTTTTTGAATTGGTTTCTTTCACTTAGCAATATACATTTAAGGTTTCTCCATGTCTTCTCATTTCTTTTAATTGCTGCATGGTTTTCCATTGTATACCACGCAACAATACTCGGTTGATATACCACAGATGTTTATTCTTTCACCTCTGAAGGACATCTTGGTTGCCCTCAAGTTTTAGCTAAGTTATGAATAAAACTTCGTGGGCAGGTTTTTGTGTGGAGTTAAGATTTCAACTCATTTGGGTAAATACCAAGGAGTGCAATTGCTGGATCATATGGTAAGCCAATGTTCAGTTTTTAAAGAAACTGTCAAATTGTCTTCAATGTGGCTATACCATTTTTGCATCCCCACCAGCAATAAATGAGAGTTCTTATTGCCCGACATCCTTACTAGCATTTGGTGCTGTCAGTGTTGCTGTCAATGATTTCAGCCATTCTAACAGGTGTGTAGTGGTACTTTAATTTGCAATCCTCTCATGACATATGATGTGGAGCATCTCTTCATGTGCT
Organism: Lipotes vexillifer; assembly: GCF_000442215.2. Classification (NCBI taxonomy): domain Eukaryota; kingdom Metazoa; phylum Chordata; class Mammalia; order Artiodactyla; family Lipotidae; genus Lipotes; species Lipotes vexillifer. The sequence goes on from NW_006788722.1 coordinate 1,520,169, forward strand.
TATTTGCCATCTGTATATCTTATTTGATAAGGTATCTGATCAGTTCTTCTACTCACTTTTTAATTGGGTTGTTTGCTTTCTTATTGCTAAGTTTTAAGAGTTCCTTCTATATTTTGGATATTTTGGTTCCTTACCAGATATGTGTTTTGCAAATCTTTTCTTCCAGTCTGCGGTTAGTCTTTTCATTCTCTTAACAGTGTCTTTGCAGAGCCAAAGTTTTTAAATTAGGAAAAGTCCAATTTATCACATTTTTCTTTCATGGATTGTGTTTTTGGTGTTGTGTCTAAGAAGCCATCACTAAGTCAAAGGTCACCTAGGGTTTTTCTTATGTTGTCTTTAAGAGTTTTGTAGTTTTGTGTTTTACATCTAGGTCTATGATATATTTTGAGTTAATTTTTATGAAATGTGTATGGTCTGTGTCTGGATTCATTTTTTTTTTTTTTTTGCATTTGGATGTTTAGTTGTTTCAGCACCATTTGTTGAAAAGATTCCTTTTTCTCCATTGAATTGCCTTTGTTCCTTTGTCAAAGACCACTTGACTGTATTTGTGTGGGTCTATTTCTGGGATCTCTATTCTGTACCCTTGATCAATTTGTCTGTTCTTTTGCCAATACCACACAGTCTTGATTGTTGTAGCTTCCTTCTGTTTTTGATTTCTAATTTAACTCTATTTGTATGACAAATCCATTTAAATTTATTAATATTTATTTCATGACTTAACGTATGATCTATCTTGGAAAATGTTCCATGTGTGGTTGAAAATAATGTATATTCTGCTGATGATGGGTGTTAGGTTAAGTGGGTTGATATTTTTTAAGTTGTATAAATTCTTTTTGATTTTTGTTCTGGTTCTATCAATTTTTGAGAGCAACAATTTTTTTCAACTCTTTTTTTTTTTTTTTTTTGGCCATGCCATGCGGCTTGTGGGACCTTAGTTCCGCTACCAGAGATCGAAATCTGGCTCTTGGCAGTGAGAGCTCAGAGTCCTAACCACAGGGAATTCCCGAGAGCAACTTTGTTGAATTTTCTGTTTTCACCTCCAATTCTGTCAATTTTAGTTTCATATATTTGGGACTCAGTTATTAGGTGTTTATAATTATTATTTGTTCTTGTAAGTCAATCCTTTTATTGTTATAAAATGTTTCTCCTATCTAGTAGCATTTTTTTAAAGTCTAGTTGTCTTTTATTAGTATAACCCCTCCAGCTCTTTCTTGGGTACCATTTGCGTTATGTATCTTTTTCTGTCTTTAATTTATTTGTGTCTTTGAATCTAAGTGTCTCCTATATACCATATATAATTGGATCATTAAAAAAAATTCCATCATGCCTGTATCTGCATTTTGGATCAGAGCATTTAATTATTCACATTTAATGTAACTGCTGATAAGGTAAGATTTATGTTTGCAATTTTCCTTTTTGTTTTCTATGTCTTTTTTATTCCTCTGTTCCTCCATTACTACCTTCTATTGTGTTAAATAGATATTTTCTAATGTACCATTTAAATTCTCTCTTTTTCTGTTTACTCTTTTTTAAAAGTTATTTTTTTTAGTGTTTGTCCTGAGGATTACAACTGACTCCTTAACTTAAAGCAATCTAATTTAGATTAATATTAACTTAATTTCAGTAGCATACAGAACCTTTGCTCTAATGGAGAAGATTTGCTCCATTCCCTCCTTTTTCCTATGTGATATTATTGTTATATAAATTATATCTTTAAACATTATAAGACCATCAACACACATTTATATTAATTGCTTTATACAGTCATCTTCTAAATCAGATAGAGGAAAAAAGTTATAAAAATTGCATTTGTATTGTGTTTTATATTTATCTATGTAGTTATCCTCAATGATAATCTATTTCTTCATGTGGATTTGAGTTACCATCTAGTGTCTTTTCATTTGAGACTGAAAGATTCCCATTAGAGCTGGTAGTTGTGAATTCCCTCAGCATTTGTTTATCTTGGAATATATTAATTTCTCTTACTATTTTGAGGAATAGTTTTGCTGAATATAGAATTCTTGAATGGCAGTCTTCCCCCCTCCACCCCCAGCACTTTGATTGTATCATCCCACTGCCCCTAGCCTCAATAGTTTCTAATGAGAAGTTAGCATTAATCTTACTGAGAATTTCTTATACATTATGAGCATTTTTCTTTTGATGCTTTCAAGAATCTAAGTTTGATTATAATGTGCTAGGGTATGGACTTATTTAAGTTTATTCTATTTGGGGCTCATTGGTTTTTCATCAGTTTGAAAGGACACTAGTCATGCTGGATTAGGGCCCACCCTAGTGACTTCATTTTAAATTGATTACTTCTGTAAATACCCTATTTCCAAATATCATCACATTCCGAGGTACCAGGTATTGGGAATTAAACATGTCTTTTGGAGTAACACAATTCAACCCATAATATAAACTTTATAGAATTAGTCTAGGAAAGTAATCACTTTCCTAGCGCGCGCACACACACACACACACACACACACACACACACACACACACCAGCAGCAATAACAACAAACTTTGGGGAGGAGGGATCTGATTTCCAGAGTTGCCACATTCACATTATCTAAAATGTCCAGTTTCAAAAAAAATTTTTGTGACTCATGAAGAAAGAAGAAAGGCACAGAGGAAAAAGAACGTATGAATACACAGGAAGAAAAGAGCATGTAACTGGAGTCTTGCATCTGCAAACCAAGAAATTCTGTGGATTGCCAGAAATCACCCGAATTTGGATGAGATGAGGAAGAATTCTCACCTAGACATGTCAGAGATTGTGTGGCCCTGCTGAGATCTTGATTTTGAACTTCTAGCCTCCAGAACAATAAGACAATAAATTTCTGTTGTTTTAAGACACCTCTTTTTTGGCAGCCCTGATAAACAAATACAGTTTGTATTCCCTAGTGTGCAGCCACTGTATTCTCTACTAGGTGGGCTTAGTAGTCAGTTAATGACTGATCAGAGATTCCCATAAATGCTTGGGACCAATAAGCCTTCCAGTCTTTGCTAAGGAGCTCTCCGTGTGGGTTGAGGCACTCCTTTTATGCTCAGGCAAATTACTAGACTAACTTATGCTTCATTTCCGGTTTTCACAGGGCCTCAGTGTCAGCCAGAGGTGAGAGCTTGGAGCCCTGTTAGGTCTTTCCTGGGCATTTATAAAGCCCTGAATGTGCACATGGCCTTCTAAATATTTAAGAATATATCAGCTATTTCCAAAGGCCCTTCTGGACATCTCCTATTTTAGGCTGGATTTTTTTTCCCCCTGAACTGGCACTGCTGCCTTAGGCTGTTGCTGTGTTCAACAGTTGTAGTTGATTGCTTGAGTTAAATACTCTGCTGAGAGGGGTTTTTCCGAGCCCTGCATATGGGGTTTTTCAAGGAGCCAAGAGATAGGTCCAATAAGGAGAATGCCCTGGAGATGGTGCTCTTGGAGGAGCTCCTGGTTTGCCCCTTTTCAGTGGCTGCAGCACTGCTCATTTTTACAGCTACAATATGTCAGGGCTGCTGGTTTTCAAGACTAGTTTGGAGTTAGGGGAAGGAGGATGGGAACAGGCCAAATTTAAAAATCCACAAACTCAACTATTCTAATGGAAGTTCAAAAGTTTTTCTTGAATAAATTCTCCCTAGATTGAGGCAGGTCTTGGGTTAGTTTCTAAAGTACAGAAAAAGATGATTTTGACAAAAATTTCAGTATTTTGTTGCTTTTATGGAAGAGCAGACATATAGGGATCCTCAATCTGACATTACTTATATTTTAAATCAGGGCTACAAAAAGTAGAATTAGACATTAAGAACATGAAGTAACACAGGATTGGAGGCTTATGAATTAGACAAGTTCCTTTACCTCTGTAAGCCTCTTTTTGCATATCTGTACAATTGAGGTAATGATATACACTCAACAAGACTGACATCGTTAGGTCTGCCTTTATGATAGATCTTCTCTTACGAGGGCAATTATAGAAAAAGAAAAATAATGATAAGCAGCAAAAACACTGTAAACCCTTCAGGGTGGCATCTTGCTGTAAAATTTAGTATTTTGAAATGTCTCTTCTCTGCTGTTCCCAATCTTCTGTTTCTTAAGTCATGCGTGAAAAGGCATGGGCATGGCAGTTTCTCATTTAGCTTTGCAGAGTTTCTGTCTAAGGACTGAGCTCATCTACATGCTATGTGGAAGATAATTCTCTGGGCACTGGAGGTGCTATGCCAGTGAGCCTAATATTGGATGACTTACACATTCTCCCCTTTGATGGAGTAGCCCCACATAGAATCTTCAAGAATACCCCCCTTAAAGTAGTGGTCCCGTTTCAAAGAGTGTTTCCCCTGAGTTTGGAGAATCTCTGATAGTCCTGAGAAAGCCAGAAATGCGGGTTGATATTCCAGCCCAAGTTTCTTGTTTTACACTCTTAGTTTTCAGTGTCACAGACATACCTGAATACTATTAAACTCCAGGGATTCATGAAATGCCATAGCCTTTTGCTCCCTGTATCAATTAGAGCAGCAGAACCACCAGGAAATTGTCTCTACATCTACATCTATTTCTAGATCTATGTGTAGATCTATCTATATCTATTTATCTTTATTTCTTTATCTGAATCTCTATTTCTATCTCTATCTATAAAAACTAAAAGGATTTGCTTAGAGATTGACTTTATGTAATTGTGGGAGCCGATTAAGTAGTCTCTATTAAGGCTGTTGTCCTCAAGTCTGCTGCTGGGAAGTTGAAGTTCAAGTCATCCAGAAGGGCTGATGCATGTAAAAGTGAAGGAAAACAAGAACAAGCTGGAGCCTACAAAGATGAACTGAAATCTGCCAGTTTTTATTACCACTAACCTTGATGGTGTGGACATCTTGCAGAAGTTGGGGCCCTTCTTGGTGGAACTAAACACATACCAGACCCAGAAGTTGAGCAGCTGAAGGAGGATCTTGGTGAAGGTGGAAGAGTTACAGGCTTACCGTCTCATGCTAGAGACATAAGCCAGCAGATATATGACAATTACAGCAAAAGGGTGGGCCATCATGTATAACACAATGTACGTTGTAAGAGAAAAATTACCCAGAATGCTGGTTACAAATGGCAAGGCAGATTTTATTTGAGCTACGGCTGTAGGGGAAAGGGACTTCAGTCTAGAAATGAACTTGACACCAGATACAGCAAAGACACCTGGGAAATTATAGCCATGGGCAGAGTGAGGGAGTCAGTGAATGGAGAAGGACTAAGAGGAACTTGATTAGATAACAAGGGTGTGGGTATTCTTGCTAAACTGTGCTGAGCAGGCCGTGGATGAAGGCTCAAAGGAGCCTGACTAAGTTTGGTCAAGGAGGGGTTCCTTGTCAGTGTGAAATACCAAAGTGACTGCTGCTTCGCTTCTGCTTTCTAAATCTCACATAAGAATCTTCCTTATGGTCCATTCTAACTGAGAAATTTGGGAAATGTAGTTTAGCATAACCAAATGTGTAGTTCATACACTACAAAGCTACCACACTGCTATTTGGGAGCCATAGTTCTTTCTCTATTCTTATCTTCCTGCTGTGAAATCCAAGGCATGGGTCGTGGATTCACTCACTGTCTCTCCTGAAAGTAGGTAGGTGGGAGATTGATTGACAGGACATTGGCTAACTCTGCCCCCTGCTTCTACTTTGTTTCTTTTTTTCCATGAGTTAAATTATATTTTACCATCTTTTAAAATATTTTATTGTGATAATTACCTAACATGACATCTATCCTCTTAAATTTTCAGTGTACGTTATTGTTGACTGTAGTTATAATGTTGTACATCTCTAGAGCTTACTCAGAGCTCAAATTTTATGACTGTTGATTAAAAACTACTCATTCCCCCCTGGACTCAGCCCCTGGTAACCACCATTCCAGTTTTTGACTTTATGAATTTGACTATTTTAGGTACCTCATATAGGTGGAATCGTGCAATACTTGTCTTTCTGTGTGTGGCTTATTTCACATACTGTATTTCTATTTTAAGGTGAGCTTTCTGGTCTCCTCCCTCACTCCTAGGTCCTTCTCTCTGGGATAGGACAGGAGGCATGCTTTCATTTGGGTAGTGAACCTGCTCATGTTTATTGAGATCTGTACAGTATTATTACTGGACTTTCTGGTGGATCAGATGCAATCTGCCAGAAAATAGCCAGTTTACCCACAACCAAAGCAAAAACATAAACAATTTCATTTTCATTTACTCTTAAAGGATAATTTGGAAATAATTTACTTCCGAGGCAGGGGGTGTGCTCCAAGCTTATGAGGCTTTGGAGATGCTCAGGACAACACTTTGCATTGTAGAGTCAACATATATAAGAGCTATTAAGGCTCAGACCTTGCTCAGATGATCAGGATCCTCTTTCCTTCTGTCCATGGGGGTCAGGCCTCATCCTATACTTCCTGTCCACATCTTTCTGCATGTGACCCAGGAAGCCAGAATGATGGCTGTTTAGGGGACAGGCTTATGTTGCAGGGTCTTTCACTCCCTCACCTTGTTAATTGGTTTCCATGAACTTGATTAAAGGTAAATACTTGGTTTCTTGAAAGCTTGATGGTAAAAAACGGGAGGAAGAGGGAGTAGAGTAAGTGAGAGGATAGTAACTGAGCTAATTCCTCAGTGTTCATGGGAGGAAGTCAACGGACACTTTCTTAAGTAGAGATATTTAAGAATAAAAGTATTTTCATACTGTTTAGAGTTGTGGAAGCAACCACCAAAAAGAACCAAAACCAAAACCAAAACCAAAACTTTTAAATGGTTGTTTCCAGAAAAAAGAACTGGGAATATGTTTGGGAAGGAGTGAAGTAGAGCAGGAAACCCCTGCTTTTTGCTGTAATACCCTGTCTTATTGAAATCCTTTTTTTCCATCTGAATGTATTATTTTGATAATAATTTAAAAAACGAACTTAAACCCTTGCAAGTAATCTTACATTATTTTACTTGGATGCATCACATATATTTTGTTAATGATTGAACGTAGGCTATATTTAACAACGGTGTAAAAAAAGGGCAGCACTCTTTTATTTCAGAGAATCCATGAACATCCTTTCCAGCAACATAGGCAAGAAAATTCAGAAATCATAATTTATATAAATAAAATTTTAAAATTCTTCAATTACAATGGATGCAGAGAGGAAGATACAGCTCAAGAGAGTATTTGGATATTCCTGGGGCACAAGTTTTTTAATTAATATAATAATTAATATAATTATGTTAATATAATTGGAGCAGGCATGTTTGTGGCCTCCAAAGGGTTATTGAGGTACTCGTGCATGAACGTGGGGCTCTCCCTGTGCATCTGGGCTGGTTGTGCCTTATTGCCCATTATGACCTCTCTCTGCTCCGCAGAGATAGGTATAACCTTCCTATGCTGTGGAGCTCACTACTATTGTCTCAGGAAATGTTTTGGCAACTTGATCTCTTTCCTGAACCTCTGGATAACCTTGTTTCTGGGGCCAGGGCTAGCTGCCAGTCAATCTCCGCTCCTCACTGGGTACAGCATGCAGCCTTTTTTATCCCGGCTGCTGTGCTCCAAAGCTCCCAAAGAAATGTCTGGCCCTGGCCATATTGTGGATTGTGGGAATCCTGAATTTTCATGGTGTGAAAGAGGTGACTTGGCTTCAGATATCTAGCACCGTGTTGAAAATGGCCATATTCGGCCTTATTTCCCTAAGTGGAGTAGTGTTGCTGGTGAAAGGGAGGAAGCAGAATCTAGAAATCCTTTGGTGCTGAGTTTCCAGAAGCCTCCCAGTTTACAGAAGCTGTCTTCCAAGGATATTTTTCATATTCAGGTGGAGGATACTCTATGTATATAGCAGGTAACCAACAATATCTTGAGAAAAAAAATCTCAAGACATGACTTATTGCATGCCATGTGAAATGCACATCTTTTATTATAGTTTGTGTTTCATTTAAATTAAATGATTCAATCTATTTTTTCTTCCTTATTATTTTCTAAATCAGATCAAGATATGCCAGCTCTGCACTTATCACCTACTCTTAATTTTTTCCACAGTTATTCCAAAGTATTTATTTTCTTGAATAACTTCTCTTTTTCAGCTTTCTATTCCGGGACCACAGATATGGGACCTCCATGTCAAACTAGTTTTCATTCTATTAATGGATGAATTCTGGGGTTGTGGAAATACTCCCCTTCCATGAAACTGTGAATCTAAGAATAATCCAATGCAGACTATGTTTGTGTTATGGGTTGGTGGGTGCGACACACTCAGGCTCTTAAGTATTTTTAAAAAGAATAGAATCATAGATATCCTTGATTGCTCTAAGGCTGGACTTAATACTCTTCCTTTCAACATCAGGACAAAAGTTTTCTCTCCACTTTCAAAGTCAGTCTCTTCCCTTGAACTCTACCTGTATCCTTTCCCTCTCACTTCCTCAGGAAACTTGCACACTTATTTCATGTTTCTCAAAGTCAACCATTTTATCAGTTTTTTCTTTGACATTTAAACATGAAGCAGACGCTCTACTATTGAACAAATTTTTCCTTTAATCTTAGTACCCCCTGTAGTGACTGATGTGTCCATCATTCATTAAATCGCTCGACCAGCAGATATTTTTTTAAACACTGACTATTTTTAAAGTACTGTATTAGGGCCTGAAGATGAGTAAGATGTATTCTTTACCCCAAAGAGGCTTATAGTCTAGTAGAAGTGGCAACACCTAGATTTTGGCCTGACTTCTGCCACTTACTAGCTTAGCAAGTATCTTTAACTCTCTGGACTTACTTTTTTTTTCTCCTTCATTTGAAAAATGAGCATTATCACTTAAAATCACTATAATTCTGTGCCTTATGAGCAAATAATGACATGATAGTATTTAATAAGTGGCTAAAAGGGAAAAATATAATTACTATGGAAATTCAGTGGAAGGTAATATCACCTTTTGCTGTGTCATCAAGTGGAAAAGGTAGCAATTTTCATTGAATCCAAAAAGTTCTAGCAGTAGAAAAATCTGAGTGAAGCTGTGGAGACTAGAAGTGTGCAGATGTGTATAAGACATGGCACACAATCTTGGGTGACTGCAAAAATGCTTTCCACCTGATGGGCTTGATGATAGATACGATTGCTAAGCCAAACACCTAGGGAGAGGAGAACAAGATGGCATAGGACTGGAGACAGATGACTGGAGAATGCCAACTTTTAGGCAGTAGGTGGAGAAAAAAGATCTGCTGAAGAAGCCAGAGGAAGTTTAGAGAATTATGAAAGAAAATCACCATGTTTCCAAAAGGGGGTGAAATCAACATGGTGAAATGCTTCAGAAATTGAAGAGTGTGAGAACTGATCAGAAAAAATTTTAAGAGGTCATTGGTGAATTTTGAGCATGAGAGGAAATTTGGCTTTGAATTTAAAAGTGAAGTATTGAGAAAAGAAAGCTATAAGAGATTAGTTTTTTATGAGTTAATGGGTCACTGCAATTTGAGAGGCTAGCATAATGAGAAAAATTTTCTTTTTCTCTCTCATTTTGTCTCTCTCTCTTTTAGGGATGGAAAAGATATCTTTGGCATCTATCTGTGTCAATTTCATCTTGTTCCGTTGCCAAAGATGTTTCGTTGCTAGATGACTTTGCTGAAAAGAGATTAACAAAATTTGCTAGCCTATCAATTATTACAGAATTCTTGAAAACCAGCTAGCAGTAAACAAAAGCTGAAGGAATTTCAGTGTATGCTGGGATTGTTAATTCACTTAATAAATTTTAAGTATAACTAACTTCTAAGTAACACTTTTACAGTAAAATAGTAATTTCTAGACAGCTGACTTTGCCTACCATAGAACAGCCATCTTTTAAGTTCAAAACCAAGGATATTCACTACCTGTCTAGCTATTATATTGTATATTATATTGTATTATATTCCTATCTCCTCTGTAACAGTCTAATACATAATGAGAAAGAGGAAAGGCCCAGAGGAAAGTACAGGTAATCCTAAAAAGTAGCCCTTCTGCTTGCCCAAAAGCTTTAACTAATAACCATAGTCATTAATAACTTATTAAGTGCTAGCATTTGATTGGAATTTTATTGTCTCTGTATTTTCCATTTCCCTAATATACCGGTAAGGAAATTGAAACCTTGACATTCAATAAATTGTCCAGAAGCCTATAAATAGTTAAGTGGTTCAGGCAGCATTTAAATGAGAGTTTTCTAATTCTTTACTCATCAAGTACTTAATCAGCTCATATTTGTGTATGCCATGGGCATTACATTCAACCTTTGGGCAGATGCAGATGGAAGGAATCTGACATTTGTCAAAGGACAAATATTTATTAGTCAGAGGGATTTAGCTTTAAGTAACAGAAACCCACACACATTAGCTTAAACTAGCAAAGGGGAACTTGCTGCAAGAATAATGCTGTATTTCAAGGAAGAGCTGAGCAACCACTCTTCAGGAGCAACAGGAATTAGGGAAGCTCTAGAACTTAAAAACTAGAGTTATTAGCTGGATTTTTGTGCTGCCATTATGTGCTTTTTTCCTGATTCTCTCAGTTTTGTTGACATATGGTTCAAATTCTTGCAAGATATCGTCTCGTGTACTGGCAATGATTGGCTTCCAGTGAGTCAGAGGTCTGTGCTTGGTCCTATTACCTATTACCAGGGCACAGAGTCACATTGTGTACACATAGCTATAATGTTCAATTCTTTATGTCAGGGATAATTCTCAGAGAATTGTGAGACTGGGGAAAATGGTGTCACAAATGGGGCAATATTTGAGAATAAGACTATCCTGGAAAATCATTATATATGATGCTAAATCATAACATCTTTTCTGCACTTAGTATTGGCATAAAGGGAAGGTAAAGAGACTACAGGGAGAGAGTATTTATGACGAACTTTTTTACTCTTTTCACAAATGCTATGAGAAGGTATAATAGGACAATTTTGTTAGCCTAGGAGATTTTTAGCTCCTATTTTCCCAGAAGAAGTTATGATTGCTGAAGGAAGGGTAAGTGTCAACTAGGCAACTAGAAAAGGAAAGAACATTCTACGTGAGAGAATGGGCTGAGGGGCAACGAGGAGCATGACACTTTTGAGAAACTGAAAGAAGACCAGTGTGCCTGTAACACGGCTAGCAAAGGGGACCATCAACTTGTCATATACTGTATTCTCACAGTCCTTTCTCCCTTTTCGCATGGACGCTTACCACAGTCACTATTTTAACTTTTCTTTAGGTGATTATTTAATTAATCATAGGTCCTCTTCTTAATGTTGAGCTTTATGTTTGTTTTTGCTCACCACTGTATTCCCACTACTCAAACTCATTACCTAGTACCTAACAAAAGAGACTGAAGACACAGGTAGACTCTGAACCTACAGGCTCTTATGGGCTAAGCTTTCATTTTCATTCTTGTGCATTTCTTCAGAAATTTTACCATCTATGGGAGAAATGAAGACATTAACCCCCTTTTTTTTTTCATTTAGCACCAAGCTCTGAAGGGAGGAGTGTGTGTAGCAGTTCCTACTGTGTGCATGCATGTGCGTGTGGTGGTGGTGGTGGCTGGGGCGGATAGCAAGAGTCCAGCACAACACTTGATACATGGAGCAATTTTAAAGGTTAACTTAAGGCATAAGTTTTACCAGTTGTGACTTTGCTCTTTTGCGTGTTATAGGGGAGCTAAAGAAACCCAGTAAGACAATTCTAAAATGCATATTTACTGCATTCCCTCTGGTGACTATTGTTTATTTACTGGTTAACATTTCCTACCTGACTGTTCTGACACCCAAGGATATTCTCTCTTCAGGTTTGTACGTAAATAATTAAGGCAATAAATAATAATAAGGACAGTTCTGGTCCTTTTAGCATATGTAAGTATCATTTTACCAGTTGAGACTGCTGTTTGCTTTTCATTATTTTATAGAGAGTCAACTTGTAATTTTCGAAAATAACAGAGGGACCAAAGAGCATGATTTGGCTTAGAAATCAGTTTCACATTTAAGCATGGTAATGTGTTTTCTGATAATATGGAAAAGTATATATAATGATGGCATATGGTGCAGACTGGGTTCAAAATGTTAGTATTCCTTTCATGATCTCTTCTCACCAGAGTGACACTGTGTAATCAGTGCTTATAATGTATATAATATGTATATTATATCTACTAAAAATTTCACAACATGAATTTTCCAAATGTTCTTCTAGGTGACATAAAGAATGATAAACTTGAAATATAGGACATTAGCACTTAAAAGAATAGATGCTAATGGTCAACTGATATACATAGTTAATATGATTAATATGTAATGTAATGTTATTTACCATAAATAACTCTAAAATTTATAGTGGCAAAGGGCCCTGAACATATTGGAAATTTGACTAAAAGATAACTATTTTAGGGCACTAGTTGTAGAATAAAAAATGAAAGAATAGGAAAATCTTAAGGAAATAAACATACATTTAAAAATGAGTAACAGATTCAAGGAATAAAAGGAAATTTGGAAAGAAATGAGGAACAGGAAATATGAAAGACCAGCAATTTCCTCAAATCATCATTAAACATTGAGTTATCAGCCAGTACTTTTGGGACTAATGTCTTTTGAGTAGCTATTACTGTTTTGGTAAATCTTTGGGGCACTGGAAATAAATCTAAGGGAGGTTTAATATAAAAGTCCTAACACACTTTGCCTCAATTCTTGTGTTACTGCCATGTAGGAAGCTGCCATATGCATGGTATCAGTGTTGATTCATAGTGGTCTAGCTCTGTTAGGGAGCTGTACACTAGAAATAGTCAAGATTCGGAGTATTTGTGGGAACAAACCAATTGCTAAATTGGACAAAAACAAGTAATGATTTATTAACTACTTTGATTATGTAGAAAATAAATTTATGAAGCTACATACAGGTGTGGTCAGGGCTGTTGGTCAGCTGGCTCAGCCGTAATGGCTCACTGAAGCTGGCATCTGTTTTGTCCAGTGCTCTGGCCATACTCATTGTTAAAAATGAAGAATATCTCTTCTGGTGTGTCATAACAGTTGCAGCATTTTTGCTGGCGGTATACTAGTTTTGGCATGTATGGAAGACACATGAAGTGTTTTGACTATAATTGATACAATTATTTTAGACATATCATCCTTAGATCTTGTTTAAATTCTGAAATAATATTTTTGATTTCAAATATCTACCTTTTATTGTATTATGAACTTACATTAAGGAAATAATCAGAGCTATACATGAAAAATGTATGTACAGGGACAATCATCATAGCATTACCTATGAGAGCAAAAAATTAAGGACCACCAAAATATCCAATAAATTTGAAATAAATAAATAATTTATAGAAATGTATATAATAGACCATCCTGAGATTTTTCAAAGATCATATTTTTGAAGAATACTTAAAGTAAAAAGACTGTTTATAATGTAATAATGAGAGCAAAGGCAGGATCTATATTACAATATAAAACAGAAAGTATCAATAACTAATTAATAATGACCTGTTGGAATGATATTGAGGGTGATTTTTGTTTATTCTTTACTAAATTTTCCAAATTTTCTTTAATGAATGGCAAAATTTATATAGTAGGAGAAAAAATTATAAGCAAAAGAAATGGATTCCTAAATTAAGGAATTTTAAGGATTAAGGAGTGAATGTTTTCAAACAAATGGGTATATTTAAAAGACATGAAAAGCTACAAAGGGATATAGAGCATCTAGAATGTGTGTGTTTTTCTTAGAAGAAAAAATAGAGTAAATTCTACAGCACAGTAGGGGAAGCCTGTCCCTCTAGAATGAGGTTTGTGGAAATGTCATAGTGAGGAGTACAGGTTCCTGGCTTTTTCAGTCTGAGGATTTCAAAGTTCCTGAAAGCCCTGCTAACACACCGTCGACAGTGTTGCTCCCACTTGGTGTTCTTGAGGGTTCCGTGTCATACTTGAAACTAGAGACTATTGGCATAAGAAAAGATAATCCAAAAGAGTAAGTACATTGTCTGGGAGCAGAAGCTAAGAAGGTTTCTTTGACCAGAAGCAGCCTGCAGATAACTGGTCAACCAGGCGTGATTAAGTACTTTGAGAGAAAACTGAAAATGTTAGAATCACTTACTAGTAAATTGGTACAATCATTTTTGGAGGGTAATTTTGTAATACCTAGCTTATTTTAAAAAGTATATACCTTTTGACTCACAAATCCCACTTCTAAGAATTTACTCTCAGAGGAGAAGTGCACCAACACCTGAGGGCACAAGTGTGTTCATTAAAGAACATTTTTAATTAGTAAAAAATTGAAAACAACCTAAAAATCCACCAATATGGAAATAGTAAATAATTTAAGTTGCAGTTATATAATGGAATACTGGAAAATTTTAAAGATAATTAGATGGATGAATTTGTATTAATATGATCAAGATATATTGGAAGGTGAAAAAAGCAAGATTAACCATGCAGGAGCACACACACACACAAGCACATATATGTACACATATACATACCTCTCACAGATGCTTATATATGCATAGAAAAGTTATGAAAGAATATCAAAAAAGATGTTAACAGTAGTTACTTCTGGGGTGTGTGAATGAAGGATTGGCAAAGAAAGGGACACATTTTTATTTTATGTGTTTTGGAGCTATTTATTTTATTTTTTATCAAAAGCATTTATAATATAATTTTTTAAAGAAAATAAATGACATAAGGGAAGGAATGAAAAAGAAAAAAAATCAATTGTAAGATAGAGATAAAGATTATGCAGCAGAGCTGAACTAGAACTTCCTCTAATTATAACCAACCAGGTTTGAAAAGGATGGGAAATCAAAGGAGAACAATGGCTTCACTACTGAAAAGAAGTATTTCTGAAATGTGTCTGAAAATGGAAAATGTGTGGAGGTATGACTGTTCAGGAGGAATAACCAACAATACCTTATTTAAAATGAATATTAAGTGAGGCAGGAGACATTTTAAAACAAGACCCAATATTATAGAATAGCATTAAAGAGAATAGTGAAAAGAGCACTTGAGGCTATTTGAAAGGGCTTTAAAAAATAGACTTTAAAGAACAGGAACCACTGATGATATTTCAATTTCATCATATTGAAAACATTTTACTGTTGGTTATAAGCCAGTATGTTGAAGTACTGGAGGATCCCCTGGAAGACAACTTTGCCATAACCCTGGAGGACCCCTACCCCCAGGGACACAAGATCGTGTTGCACTATGAATTGGATTCAGATAGATTCACATAGATAGTGGATAATTGTTTTCACTGATGCCTTTTATATCTACTGACTTATACTGAATTAGAGTTCATAAGATCTCTTCACCTTTAAGTAAAAAAACCACAATATTCTCTAAAGATTGGTCAATACCAAGGTTTCTCAATCTTAGCACTAGACATTTTGGACCATATCATTTTTTGTTGTTTTGTCCCATGCATTGTAGGATATTTAGCAGCATCCTTGGCCTCTATCCACTAGATGACAGCAGTAGCCTCCTACCTCCTCAGTGTGACAACAAAAATATCTCCAGACATTGTCAAATGACCCCAGAGAAGCAAAACCACCTCCCCTGAGAGCCCCTGGTCTATAGTTTAGGCTAGTGCCCAAATGTCATAAGTATTTTAATCTGTGTGTAATTTATTTTCCCTGTCTATATGGTTTATTTTTATTTCTGTTAAGTATTTCAAATTGCACCATGATATGGGAACTTTGTGAGTTTCACTCCTGTGTCAGCAGCATTGCACCATGCTTTTTTTTCACTCTGACTCTAATTATCAGCACTCTGTAAACTAGTTTTAGTTTAAGCACTCACTCAATCATCCATTCAACAAAATCAATTTATTTCACAAGTATCATTGAAAATTTACTCTATGTCTGTCACTGAATGAAGTACCAGTTTTATAGAAAGGAAATGATCTTTGCCCTCAAGAAGTGAAATTCCTTGTCTATTGGGGAAGACACATAAAATAATAACTGGTTTGACAGAGCTAAAATGGACACATGCATAAGGAAATAAAGTGTGAAATTAAATGAAATTCAAATTTTTAATGACTTTTTAAATGTCCTCCTTTTATTTAAAAATAATTTTTAAAGTTTTATCATTCTCTTTTTAAATACATTTTCTTTTGTGTGTTCTAGTTTTTCTGCAGATGCTGTGGCTATCACATGGACTGATAGAGTTATCACCTCATTAACATGGGTTATTACTTTTGGTATTTCTGCCTCATTATTTAGCAACTTTCTGATTAATGTATTTGAATCATCAAGAGTAATATACATTGCAGGCCAAGAGGGCCAGCTGCCTTTGTTATTTAACATGCTTAATATTTACTCCTCTCCATTTATGTCTGTGCTACCACTTGTCATTATGGCGTCCATTGCAGTTGTCTTGACAAACCTAATTGATTTGATAAACTATCTTTATATTGTAGTTTCTATTTGGTCTGCTTTATCAATGACAGGAATACTAAAACTGAGATACCAAAAGCCCAATCTACCTCGACCTTATAAGGTAAAAGTGAGTTTTCTAATTTTTTTCTGTGTGAATCAAAGATACTGGGTGTAAATGTATTGGAAGACTATATTCAGAATGTCTACAAGTAGATCTTTTTATTACTAACAAATTGTGAAGCATGTACAGATAATTTGGTCTTAGTTTTAATTTTTATTTTTATTGGGTAGATTTTACTCAATATAAAATCTCTCAGGTTCTGTTCGGTTTATTAGAGAGAAGGATAGTCCTCTGGACTGTCAGACAAATCATTATGAGTCTTTTCAGCAGAGATTACTTTGTTTAGCTCTGTAGCTAGCTATCACTGCATAACAGTATCTTCCACAGTCAGGGTCAGATTTTGCAGGTGGGAAATAAGAAGAGGCAAGTGCTGCTGTGGGGCCACAAGTTATAACATCTCCTGTCCTGAAACATCAGCTTAACTTGATCACCAACAAATTCCATCCTTTCAATTCTACTTACATTTAAACTTACTTTCAGTCTGGATGAAGAAGAGTTTCACAGGAGTGCTCTTTAATCACAGAAAAGGAAAGAAGAAAAAAACTGGACAGCATAAGGAAACTATTGGAGAAAGGTGGCCTGATGCTTTGATTATCAGAATAGTAAATCAGGCTTGGTTGGCTCAGCATCACGTTAAAAGCTTTGCTTGGATTATCAAAATTATTACTCTCAGTAATATAGAAGACAGATACTAGTGTTATCCCCATTTTACAGATAAGGAAATAGGTCTATAAAAGTTGTCATTTGCCCAAGGTCACACAGCATGGAGTGGAGCCAAGATTCAAATCTAGGCAGTCTCTTTAGGATGTTTGTCTCTCACTAAGTACAAAATATAAGAAAGAACTCTGGGAGGAAGCAACATTCTGATCATCAGCTTTGGTTAACTTACAACCATCTTTTCTTTTCAGTTCCTTCTACTTCCATCCAGCCATCCCCTAATTATATCAATTATTGAGAAGCCACTATGATTTGAATACCTTGCTAGGTATTCTGGGTGCAGAAAGGAATAAGACTTGGCTTCTGCATTCAGGCAGACTATAATCTATCTAGACAGTCAGATGAACCAAAACCATAGTATGAGCATTGCTACGTGGTGGCCTCCAGAGTATGCTCAGAGAGTACATAGGGAAGGGGAACCTTCTTGTTTTTTAACCACTGATCCTCAGTGTCTTCAGGCCTAAAATGGGAATAAATAATGCTTACCTCCTAAGAATGTGGGATGTATTAAATGAGCTAAGGCATGCAACCAATACAGAGCCACATTGATAGTTATTATTATTTATATTATTATTTGATATTCTTTTGCATCAAAAAGGAAGGCAAGGGTAACCATAGCATAAGTGGTTGAAATTTGTCTCTAATGCCCACATGAATGCTCTTCTCTCCTCTCTCAGTTTTTGGATAACTGATAGTAAGCTCTGAGATGATAGGTTATCTTTCTCAGGGGTATTTTACTAATTAAAAGGAGTTTCTTAATGATTTAAACCCCAAATGAGTGACCCTCTAATTAAAGGGTTTAATAAATTGTGACTAGCTGTGTTATACTTTGGAGTATAGATTCATATCTATCTCTTAAATACATTGCAAAAGTGACTGTCTACTGAATTTTCTCCCTAGGTAGGGTAATGTTTGGTGCAAAACACTTGCAATCCTAACACAAAGCAAGTGCCAGGGATAGGGATTCAAGGTTTTTGGCAAAAACAGAAGCCAAAAAAATCCACAAAAAATAAGGAGAATTGTTTTGGCCAAAGTTTTTATTTTGATTTGTTTTGTTTTTAATATACTGAGCCTACAAAGCCATAATATTTACCTGTCAATATCTACTTGAGTAACAGAGGGTCTGAGGATACTCTGTGTTACTGAGATGAATTTCCTACTGCCTTCAGATATTTTTCTGGGAAAATTGTTTTGACTTCCTTTGGGCCTTAGGAACTCCCTCTTAAAGAATTCATGCCTTCTAGACCAGAAGATGTTTATCCTACCAGCAAATGGTCATGATTATTTTCATTCACAAACAGTCAAATGCTAGATGTTCATTCCCTACAGCCAACACCCTAACAATAAGAATTTTCAACATCTTAAATAGTAAGCCAGGTTTATCTAAACTCATGGATAATTTAACCCATTTTCTATCATAGCTTATATCTTATTTTTTGTTTATGTAAATATGTAAGTACCTTAAATGGGTTTTCACATCTAATTTAAAAAAAAAATTGCTCTTTTCAGGTGTTTTTGCCATTTCTATTGGTAGCAATAGCTATCAGCCTGTGCTTGGTTTTGATACCTTTGGTGAAGTCTCCACATATGTATTATATCTATGTGTGTCTCTTTATTCTCAGTGGACTTCTGTTTTATATACCTTTAATATATTTAAATTGAGGTTGCTTTGGTTTGGGAAGATGAAGTGTTATTTATAATTGCTGTTTAATATTTGCATCCCTGAAGTGTCTGATGAACAGATGTCAGAAGTAGAAGTAGGAACTGTTAAAAAAAAATAACCTTCTAAAAACACACCAAGTTCCAAATAAAGATTAAGCACATAATGGAACATTAATGATAAAGTACCTGTGGTAACTTTCTTTCTCAAATGAGATAATATATACAGAAGTACACAAGACAGTACCTATCTTTAAAAATCACACAGAAATTGTTATGTGTAATGAAATCTCTGTTGTTTTGCAAAAAGCTTAAGTCTTGGTTTGCATTGATATATTGATGATGTCTCTCCTACTCTTCTATTTTTTCTGCACCCCACCCCTTCTTTACTGAAGTTGTGCTTGTCTTGTAATAAAAGTTAACAATTAAAAATAAAAAAGCATGGGAGTTCCCTGGTGGTCTAGTGGTTAGAATTCAGTGTTTTCACTTCTGTGGCCCGGGTTCAATCCCTGGTCAGGGAACTGAGATCCCACAAGCGGCACTGTGTGGCCAAAAATAAAAAATAAAATTAATAAATAAAATTAATTTAAAAAGCATGCCCTTCAACTTTCCTGAGTCCTTCTTTTGGTGCTGATTTGAATATAGAAAACAACCCATTTGGAGAGGGGGCAGAGTCAAGATGGCCAAGTAAGAGGATGTGGAGTTCACGTCTCCTCACAAGTACACAAGAATGCATCGGAGCAATTCTTGCAGAGCACCTACTGAGCACTAGTGGGGGACCTCAGACACCCATGGGGCCTGGAAGAATCTCTGTGCAACTGGGTATGACGTGGGAGGGAAGGAGTGGGGGAAGAAAAGTGGAGGCGGGACAGGACTGGCGCCCCTGAATGGGGGCTAGGGAAGAAAAGAGATTCCTACACTCAGAGGGCCCTATTCATGGTGAGGGGGTCAGTGGGGACAGAGAGGGACCTTCAGGCGATTGCGGGATCAGAGGGGAATGTGGCAGCTGGTCTGTGGAGGGCGGGACACAGTGGGACCTATATGTATGGTCTGTGTCGCAGCACTGTGTACCTCAGCCTGAGTTGTGTGTCTCCTGGTGGAGAGTAGGGCTGGGTACAGGAGAGTGAGGTTTGGAGGGTGGACCTGGGGAGGGGATGTCTGTTGACGGTGGGGAGGCAGCCTGGGGAAGCAAGAGGGAAGGGCTCCACAGCCGGGAAGGTTGGCGGAGGAAGACCGGGCCACCAGAGAAGTGGGGCACCATTGTTAATTGGTGAGCAAAGGGCAGAGGCGCCATTTCAGTGCCCTTCCCCACCTGCTGGCCTGGACTGCTTGGGCAGTGGGCACACCTGAGTGGGCTCACCCACCCTTCAAGTCAGGGTCTCCTCCACCCGCTTGGGCCCCAGTGAGCCTGCGAGGGTCCCAGGTCTGATCCCTGCCCCACCAGGGCCTCGCTGGCCGCACAGGTCCCAGAGGGCCTGAGCACTGCCCCCCCAAAGCCTCCAAGGACCAGGCGGGTCCTGGCAGCCTGCGCACCACCCCAACAAAGATTCCTCTGGCCGTGTGTGTCCTGGGCCTGAGTACCACACCCCTCAAAGCCTCCGAGGGCTGCACGGGCCCCAGGCCTGTGTCCCACCCCCGCCAAAACCTCCTCTGGCTGCATGGGTACAGGCGGGAAGCCTGTGCCCCGGTTGGCCCGTGTGGGCACATGTGCTCTGGGCCAGCTTCAGGAGCAGATGCTGGTGAAAAAAGAACACACGCAAAGTGAGGCTGACACAATGGGTTCAGAGACCTACCTAAGGGTTTGGAGGGCCTCCTGGGGAAGTGTGGGTTGCACAGAGCTCACCATGGGGGCAAGGGCACTGATGGAAGAGGCACCATGGAATCCTTTTATTTAAAAAATTTTTAAATTTATTATTTGTTTATTTATTGATGTGTTTTGTTGTTTCATTTTTATTTTTTCTAACATATTTTTTATTTTTCTAATTTTATTTTATTTTTTTCTTTGTTATTCTGCTCTGTTTTGTTTGTTGTCTGATTTTTGTTTTTGTTTGTTTTGTGTTTTTTGTTTTCTGTTGGTTTGTTCTTTTGATATTTTTGGGTTGTTTTGTTTCATAGTGTTTTTATTTTGTTTTGTTTTTGTCTGTTTAAAATTTTCTTTTATTTTTATTTCTGTTTTTATCATTTTTGTGTGTTTGTCTTTTGTTTTTTTAGGTTTTCTTTTAGCTTGTCCTTTTGGTTTTGTTTTATTTTTGTTTTCTGTTGAGTTAGGTTTGTTTTTATTATTGGTTTTGGTTTTGGGGCTGTCTTGTTTTTTTGGGTGTCTTCTAGTTTTTAAATTTCCTTGTGGGTTTTTGCTATTGTTGTTGGATTGTTTTTTGTTTGCTTGGATTTGTTTTTGTTATTTGTCTTGGGTTTTATTTGTCTGTTTTCTTTTTTGTTTGTGTGTTTGTTTTTTGTTCAGTTTTGCTTTATTATTTGCCTTGGGTTTTGTCTTTATTTTTTTTTTGCCATGTGGCTTCTGGGGTCTTGGTGTCCAGGCTGGGGGTCTGACCTGAGCCCCTATGGTGGGAACACCAAGTCCAAGACACTGGGCTAACAGAGAACTGCAGGCCCCAGGGAATATTAATCAGTGTGAGCTCTCCCAGAGCTCCTCATCTCATCTTGGCACCAAGACATGGCTTCACCCAACTGCCTGAAAACTCCAGTGCTGGACGTCTCAGACCAAAAAACCAGCAAGACAGGAGCACAGCCCTACCCATCAAAAAAAATGAGATGACAGAAAAATACACTAAACATGAAGGAGCAAGGTAAAAACCTATAAGACCAAATAAATGAAGAGGAAAAAAGCAATCTACCTGAAAAAGAATTCAGAGTAATGATAGTAAAAGTCATCCAAAATCTTGGAAATAGAATGGAGGCACGGATTGAGAAAATACAAGAAATGTTTAACAAGGACCTAGAAGAACTAAAGAATAAACAAAAAGTGATGAACAACAAAATAATTGAAATGAAAAATACACTAGAAGGAAACAATAGCAGAGTAACTGAGGCAGAAGAATGAATAAGAGAGCTGGAAGATAGAATGGTAGAAATAACTGCCATGGAGCAGAATAAAGAAAAAAGAATGAAAAGAAATGAGGACAGTCTCAGAGACCTCTGGGACAATGTTAAACACACCAACATTCAAATTATTGGGGTCCCAGAAGAAGAAGAGAAAGAGAAAGTGTCTGAGAAAATATTTGAAGAGATTATAGTGGAAACATGTGAAAGGAAATAGCCACTCAAGTGCAAGAAGCACAGAGAGTCCCATACAGGATAAACCCAAGGTGAAACACACAGAGATGCATTAATATGCATCTAATCAAACTAATCAAAATTAGTTTGATTAATATCAATCTAACAAAAATTAAATTCAAAGAAAAAATATTAAAAGCAGCAAGGGAAAAGTAATAAATAACATACAAGGGAATCTCTGTAAAGTTATCAGGTAATTTTTCAGTGGAATCTCTGCAGGCCACAAGGGAGTGGAAGGATGTACTTAAAGTGATGAAAGGGAAAAACCTACAACCAAAATTATTCTACCCAGAAAGGATATCATTCAGATTCAATGGAGAAATCAAAAGCTTTACAGAGAAGCAAAAGCTAAGAGAATTCAGCACCATCAAACCAGCTTTACAACAAATGCTAAAGGAACTTCTCTAGGCAGGAAACACAAGAGAAGAAGAAGACCTACACAAACAAAACCAAAACAATTAAGAAAATGGTAATAGGAACATACATATTGATAATTACCTTAAATATAAATGGATTAAATACTCCAACAAAAAGACACAGACTAGTTGAATGGATACAAAAACAAGATCCATATATATGCTGTCTACAAGAGACCCTCTCAGACCTAGGGACACCTACAGACTGAAAGTGAGGGGATGGAAATAGATATTCCATGCAAATGGAAATCAGAAGAAAGCTGGAGTAGCAATACATGTGTCAGGTAAAATAGACTTTAAAATAAAGACTGTTACAAGAGACAAGGAAGGACACAAGGATCAATCCAAGAAGATATAACAATTATAAATATTTATGCACCCAACATAGGAGCACCTCAATACATAAGGCAAATGCTAATAGCCATAAAATGGAAAACTGACAGTAAAAAAATAATAGTGAGGGACTTTAACACCCCACTTACACCAACGGAGAAATCATTTAGACAAAATTAATAAGGAAACACAAGCTTTAAAAGATGCAATAGACCAGATAGACTTAAAAGATATTTAATTTATAGGACATTCCATATGAAAGCAGCAGAATACAATTTCTTCTTAAGTGCACACAGAACATTCTCCAGGATAGATCACATCTTGGGTCACAAATCAAGCCTTGGTAAGTTTAAGAAAACTGAAATATTATCAAGCATCTTTTCCAACCACAATATTATGAGATTAGAAATCAATTACAGGAAAAAAAAAACTGTAAAAAACACAAACACATGGAGGCTAAACAATATGCTACTAAATAGCAAGAGATCACTGAACAAATCAAAGAGGAAATCAAAAAATACATAGAAACAAATGACAATGAAAACATGATTACTAAAAACCTATGGGATGTAGCAAAAGCAGTTCTAAGAGGGACGTTTATAGCAATATAATCTCACCTCCAGAAACAAGAAAAATCTCAAATAAAGAATCTAACCTTACACCTAAAGCAACTAGAGAAAGAAGAACAAACAAGACACAAAGTCAGTAGAAGGAAAGAAATCATAAAAATCAAAGCAGAAATAAATGAAATAGAAATGAAGAAAGCAATAGCAAAGATCATTAATACTAAAAACTGGTTATTTGAGAAGATAAACAAAATTGATAACCTTTTAGCCAGACTCATCAAGAAAAAAAGGGAGAAGACTCTAATCAATAAAATTAGAAACAAAAAAGGAGAAGTAGCAACTGACACTGTAGAAGTACAAAGGCTCATAAGAGACTACTACAAGTAACTCTATGTCAATAAAATGGACAACCTGGAAATAATGGACAAATTCTTAGACAAGCACAACCTTCTGAGACTGAATCATGGAGAAATATGAGATATGAACAGACTGATTACAAGTAATGTAATTGAAACTGTGATTAAAAGTCTTGCAACAAACAAAAGCCCAGGACCAGATGGCTTCACAGGCGAATTCTATGAAACATTTAGAGAAGAGCTAACACCCAACCTTCTCAAACTCTTCCAAAGAGTATAGAGGAAGGAACACTCCCAAGTTCATTCAATGAGGTCACCATCATCCTGATACCAAAACCAGACAAAGATATCACATACACAAAAATTTACAGACCAATATCCTTGATGAACATAGATGCAAAATCCTCAACAAAATACTAGCAAACAGAATCCAACAGCATATTAAAAGCCTAAAGATGCCACAAGATTTATGTCAGAGAGTGTTCTGCCTATGTTTTGCTCTAAGAGTTTGATAGTTTCTGGCCTTACATTGAGGTCTTTAATCCATTTTGAGCTTATTTTTGTGTATGGTATAGGGAGTGACGTAACCTCACACTTTTACATGTACCTGTCCAGTTTTCCCAGCACCACTTATTGAAGAGGATGTCCTTTCTCCACTGTACATTCCTGCCTCCTTTATCAAAGATAAGGTGACCATATGTGCGTGGGTTTATCTCTGGGCTTTCTATCCTGTTCCATTGATCTATATTTCTGTTTTTGTGCCAGTACCATACTGTCTTGATTACTGTAGCTTTGTAGTATAGTCTGAAGTCAGGGAGCTGGATTCTTCCACTCCGTTTTTTGTTCTCAAGATTGCTTTGGCTATTCGGGGTCTTTTGTGTTTCCATACAAATTGTGAAATTTTTTGTTCTAGTTCTGTGAAAAATGCCAGTGGTAGTTTGATAGGGATTGCATTGAATCTGTAGATTGCTTTGAGTAGTAGAGTCATTTTCACAATGCTGATTCTTCCAATCCAAGAACATGGTATATCTCTCCAACTATTTGTATCATCTTTAATTTCTTTCATCAGTGTCTTATAATTTTCTGCATACAGGTCTTTTGTCTCCTTTAGTAGGTTTATTCCTAGATATTTTATTCTTTTTGTTGCAACGGTAAATAGGAGTGTTTTTTTGATTTCACTTTCAGATTTTTCATCATTAGTATATAGGAATGCCAGAGATTTCTGTGCATTAATTTTGTATCCTGCTACTTTACTGAATTCATTGATTAGCTCTAGTAGTTTTCTGGTAGCATCTTTAGGATTCTCTATGTATAGTATCATGTCATCTGCGAACAGTGACAGCTTTAGTTCTTCTTTTCCGATTTGGATTCCTTTTATTTCCTTTTCTTCTCTGATTGCTGTGGCTAAAACTTCAAAAACTATGTTGAATAAGACTGGTGAGAGTGGGCAACCTTGTCTTGTCCTTGAACTTAGTGGAAATGCTTTCAGTTTTTCACCATTGAGGATGATGTTGGCTGTGGGTTTGTCATATATGGCCTTTATTATGTTGAGGAAAGTTCCTTCTATGCCTACTTTCTGCAGGGTTTTTATCATAAATGGGTGTTGAATTTTGTCAAAAGCTTTCTCTGCATCTATTGAGATGATCATATGGTTTTTCTCCTTCAGTTTGTTAATATGGTGTATCACGTTGATTGATTCACGTATAACGAAGAATCCGTGCATTCCTGGAATAAACCCCATTTGATCATGGTGTACGATCCTCTTAATGTGCTGTTGGATTCTGTTTACTAGTATTTTGTTGAGGATTTTTGCATCTATGTTCATCAGTGATATTGGCCTGTAGTTTTCTTTCTTTGCGACATCCTTGTCTGGTTTTGGTATCAGGGTGATGGTGGCCTCGTAGAATGAGTTTGGGAGTGTTCCTCCCTCTGCTATAGTTTGGAAGAGTTTGAGAAGGATAGGTGTTAGCTCTTCTCTAAATGTTTGATAGAATTCACCTGTGAAGCCATCTGGTCCTGGGCTTTTGTTTGTTGCAAGACTTTTAATCACAGTTTCAATTTCAGTGCTTGCGATTGGTCTGTTCATATTTTCTATTTCTTCCTGATTTAGTCTTGGCAGGTTGTGCATTTCTAAGAATTTGTCCATTTCTTCCAGGTTGTCCATTTTATTGGCATAGAGTTGCTTGTAGTAATCTCTCATGATCCTTTGTATTTCTGCAGTGTCAGTTGTTACTTCTTTTTCATTTCTAATTCTACTGATTTGAGTCTTCTCCCTTTTTTTCTTGATGAGTCTGGCTAATGGTTTATCAACTTTGTTTATCTTCTCAAAGAACCAGCTTTTAGTTTTGTTGATCTTTGCTATCGTTTTCTTCATTTCTTTTTCATTTATTTCGGATCTGATCTTTAGGATTTCTTTCCTTCTGCTAACTTTGGGGTTTTTTTGTTCTTTTTCTAATTGCTTTAGGTGCAAGGTTAGGTTGTTTATTCGAGATGTTTCCTGTTTCTTAAGGTAGGATTGTATTGCTATAAACTTCCCTCTTAGAACTGCTTTTGCTGCATCCCATAGGTTTTGGGTTGTCGTGTCTCCATTGCCATTTGTTTCTGCGTATTTTTTGATTTCCTCTTTGATTTCGTCAGTGATCACTTCGTTATTAAGTAGTGTATTGTTTAGCCTCCACGTGTTTGTAATTTTTACAGATCTTTTCATGTAAGTGATATCTAGTCTCATAGCATTGTGGTTGGAAAAGATACTTGATACGATTTCAGTTTTCTTAAATTTACCAAGGCTTGCTTTGTGACCCAAGACATGATCTATCCTGGAGAATGTTCCATGAGCACTTGAGAAAAATGTGTATTCTGCTGTTTTTGGATGGAATATCCTATAAATATCAATTAAGTGCATCTTGTTTAATGTATCATTTAAAGATTGTGTTTCCTTATTTATTTTCATTTTGGATGATCTGTCCATTGGTGAAAGTGGGGTGTTAAAGTCCCCTACTATGAATGTGTTACTGTCGATTTCCCCTTTTATGGCTGTTAGTATTTGCCTTATGTATTGAGGTGCTCCTATGTTGGGTGCATAAATATTTACAATTGTTATATCTTCTTCTTGGATCGATCCCTTGATCATTATGTAGTGTCCTTCTTTGTCTCTTCTAATAGTCTTTATTTTAAAGTCTATTTTGTCTGATATGAGAATTGCTACTCCAGCTTTCTTTTGGTTTCCATTTGCATGGAATATCTTTTTCCATCCCCTCACTTTCAGTCTGTATGTGTCTCTAGGTCTGAAGTGGGTCTCTTGTAGACAGCATATATATGGGTCTTTTTTTGTGTGTCCATTCAGCTAGTCTGTGTCTTTTGGTGGGAGCATTTAATCCACTTATATTTAAGGGAATTATCGATATGTATGTTCCTATTCCCATTTTCTTAATTGTTTTGGGTTTGTTATTGTAGGTCTTTTCCTTCTCTTGTGTTTCTTGCCTAGAGAAGATCCTTTAGCAGTTGTTGTAAAGCTGGTTTGGTGGTGCTGAACTCTCTCAGCTTTTGCTTGTCTGTAAAGGTTTTAATTTCTCCATCAAATCTGAATGAGATCCTTGCTGGGTAGAGTAATCTTGGTTGTAGCTTTTTCTCCTTCATCACTTTAAATATGTCCTGCCAGTCCCTTCTGGGTTGCAGAGTTTCTTTTGAAAGATCAGCTGTTAACCTTATGGGGACTTCCTTGTGTGTTATTTGTTGTTTTTCCCTTGCTGCTTTTAATATGTTTTCTTTGTATTTAATTTTTGACAATTTGATTCATATGTGTCTTGGCGTTTTTCTCCTTGGATTTCTCCTTTATGGGACTCTCTGTGCTTCCTGGACTTGATTGGCTATTTCCTTTCCCATATTAGGGAAGTTTTCAACTATAATCTCTTCAAATATTTTCTCAGTCCCTTTCTTTTTCTTTTCTTCTTCTGGAACCCCTATAATTCAAATGTTGGTGCATTTAATGTTGTCCCAGAGGTCTCTGAGACTGTCCTCAGTTCTTTTCATTCTTTTTTCTTTATTCTGCTCTGCAGTTATTTCCACTATTTTATCTTCCAGGTCACTTATACGTTCTTCTGCCTCAGTTATTCTGCTATTGATCTCTTCTAGAGTATTTTAAATTTCATTTATTGTGAATAAAGTTTAAAGGATTGTCTCAGTGACTGTCTCAGTGATTGTTTTAAAACAAAAATATAATTAGCCTACATTGTCTTGTTTCATGGTGTAGTGCAATATTTTCTTCCCGTTTAATGGCTGACCTCATTCTCAGGCTAAATTTGGTGTCAGTTAATTTACATATGACAGACAAGGCAAAAATCTCACAAGATGTCCTATAGTTTTATCACTCTCCAGTTCCACATATTTAGGTTAATAACGCATTCAAAATTTCTATCTTGGCTAAAGTCTTATGGAGGATGATGTGTCTAGTAGCAAGCTAGAAAATTCTTTATTACCTGGAATCTATGAGCACTTTAATGTACAAGGGAGATCCAATAGGTTGCCCCTTTCTCCCTTACTAATCAAAAGCTAATTTTATTCAGTTAAAAGGCAAAATCATACTCATCTTCAGGGAATGAATCATAATTGATCTTGGTCAATCCCTGTAATTTCATGCTTCTTGCCTGTGATTTGTTTAGGGGTGGGTGTGAGACCCTGCTTTTGCCAATGAAATGTAAGGGAGAGTCTGATGTAGAGTTTATGAGAAAGATTGTTCTCTCTGACTAAAAAACAGAAACAAGAACAAGTTCTCTGTCCTTTCCTTTCTTGGATTTTGTCATGAAATGTGGGATGCTTGAAGCTGTGCTGGCCATCTTGTAACCCTGAGGTGAAAGTCAGAACATGAAGGAATGGAACACTCATAGGGTAAAGCTGAAAAATTAACCAGCTCTAGAAATGCTTGCCTCCAGACTTCTTTTTATGTGACTTAATTTAATATTCTTATGATTTAAGACAGTTTTACCCAGTTATTCTACCACTTTAACTGGCAAAAGTGGTAAAATGCAAGATGTTTGGTGGTCATCAGATGATGAGATGGTAATCAATGTTTTATCATTTACAAATTGGAGTTAATACCCACCACTTAGGTTTTTTTGTGAGAATTAAATGAGGTAGTACATTTAAAATGAGATAAGGTGATTTTTCTCAGTTACTGGCACCTGGTAGACTCTAAATAAATAGTAGTTAACATTATTTTAAATTAATTAAGACCTTTACCTCCTTTCATTTTAATAACTTTCTTAATAATACTCATTATTTGGTCTAATGAGACTATACACTTTGGAGGCAAGCACAACCTTATATGTATTTTTCCACGTCCAGTGTGAGGCACATGATAAATGCTCCAAAAAATTAATGAAACAAGTGAACATAGTAGGCATATGATACATTCATTAAATCAATGAATAATTCGTTAAATCAATGAATAATTCATTAAATTTATGAATAATTCATTAAATCAATGAATAAAAGAATAAATAGGAGTGAGTAAACTGGTGAGTGTCAATTGTTTCTAGTGACTATTGGTTGCCCTAAAATGTTAGAAGAAATGGTGACATGGTATCCAAATAAATTCTGTGAAATATTTGATAGATACAGTTCCTCTAGAGAACTTAGGATAGCATGATAATGTGAACTCTTCATAGAACACTGTGTCATGTCTCTTACCACTAATAAAGTAGTTCACTGCATCATGGGAAATTATCCTGGAACTCCTCATGGGAAATCTCTTTGAATTGTGTTAAGGACAGACCTTGTCTCTCACTTTATCTGGAATTTTATCAGAGAATCTTACAGGCTTATGTAGCATCAAATTTCAATTTATATAATAAACATTTAGCATTTTGCCATAAACAGAACTCCTTAAAACAAATGGAATGTACCAGAGAGGTTTCCACAGAACAAGGTGTTCCTCATAAAAGCCTGTGACCTCTGTAATTCTCTTCCCTTTCTGAACTAATGGGCTCATTCTGGGCACCAAGCAGAGTTCCAGCTCCAATGTCATCATCTGCTGGTCCCAATCTTATCACAACAGTTTGTATTTTCAAAGGAAATACATAAAATTGAAAGATAATATTCTTTTCTTTTGCTCACAGGAAACATGTACTGTGTTTTTCACTGAAAAATTCTGGCTCACATAATTCTTGACATCACAACTGATCTCAAAGACCATTCTTGTTTTGGAATTTTTTAAAAGCTTGATTGCAAGTTCTGAAGAAATCATAGTGTAAAAAGCAAGAACTCAAAACTTCATGATGTTTTTGATAGTGGTTCAACAGAATCCAAGGTACCACAGGTCAAAAAAAAGGAAATGACTTAAACCAATGATTAAATTTGTGTAAAGTCTTCTGGAAAGAAGTAAATGATTTATGTCTAAATATTTTATGAACCTAAAGGCTGAATCTGAGAGAAATGTCTTTGAAAAGCCAAAGTCATTGAAGAATTAATGCTGTAGTTTCTTTGGTTGCTCTTCTGGAAAGCCATTGAAAGATTTTGGGCATACATCTGTGGTTAAGGGAAAAAAGCCACTAATGGGACAGTGCCATACAATTTCTTCATCTTGTAGATGAGCTGAAAAATGGTCCTTGTTAAGTCTTTAAGCCCCATTCGGTGGAAGACTCATCTTATGGTCTGATAAGGACAAATGTCTATTCACAAACTTCTGAATCAGTAATGACAGAAGGGAGAGTGTGGTTGATTTAGGTAGAACCTGACTGCATTGAGGAAATTTTCAGCTGTGATAAAACTAGTGCAAGGAGGGCTTGAACTCTAGTGTGAGAGAATATTCATCTGAAGAGTTTGTGAAGCAGGGTGTGGAAAAAGTATGAGAATGACAGTTTCACTCTCTGTATTGTAGTTGGAGATTTTGTTTGCATGTTCATGATGGAGGTGTGTATGACAATATCTTATCCTCCTAAAATTGTTGCAAAGTTTTAAGTGAAATTATGTCTATCATAAAGACTCAGTAATTGTCATTATATGTGCAGCAAAAATGGTTATTCTACAAAGGCAATTATTTAGATTATCTTTGGATCAGACAGCTATGAAAGGAACAAGTCAACCATTCTATCTCAGACATCGATGATTTACTGATTCTGAGTTTTGTAACAAGATAGAGTGATGAAATAATGCTGACATTTAAAAAGAGAATTATCTTTCATTCCACATCTATCAAGGCTTCTTTAAAAGCACTAGAAAATGTTCAGCAAAGTTGAAGACAATGCTGATCATTAGACACTTACAGTTCATTGCCATATAGTGTGTCTGAGATTGTGCAGAAGTTACCTGGTAGCCTAGGCTGCCTCAAAAACTCTCCCTTCCACTCGTCTTCTCCCCATTAC
This sequence comes from Lipotes vexillifer, assembly GCF_000442215.2. Lineage (NCBI taxonomy): Eukaryota > Metazoa > Chordata > Mammalia > Artiodactyla > Lipotidae > Lipotes > Lipotes vexillifer. The sequence goes on from NW_006788722.1 coordinate 1,551,307, forward strand.
ATCTTGCCAACTTTAAATTGTATTCTTTCAAAATTTCCAACAAGGATTAGGTATGGTTGGCTACTTGAGAAAAAGTTGAATATATTAAAAGACATATTATTTTCAAAATTTGAAGGGGTGCATTTTAGACAGAACACAGAAAAACAGAAAGAAAAGAAAGTCTTTCAAAGTTGCATGGAGGGGCACAGGAAGATATGAACCCATCTTCAGAAATAGGAATATAATTAACATAGCACAAAGACAAAAGCATCATCTGGGCCCCAAAGTCAAAAATAATACATTTTCTGAAAAAATATAAAGGTAAGTCTTTCAGGCACTCACTTAAAATTTATATTTTCTTCTCATCTTGGGAATGACAATTTTCTCAACTTGCTTTCTTAGTGGTGAAAATTATTTCCAAATGCTTGACTTTATTTTAAAGGTTATCTATCTAATGGAGAGGACAAAATGTCAATGTGTCCCAAAGTTTTATTTCGTTTGAGCCAATCTCAAGAAGCAATTCTTTCAATCAGTATAAAATTCTCACCTGACTGTACCCTAATATTTCCATCTTCCTATCTGGGCTTTTGCATTTGGATTTTTTTTTACTGGTATTTCAAACTCAGCGTGTACAAGATTGAACATCTTCTGTATCACATCTTCTCTACGTTTACCTCTCAGTAAGTGGCATCAATATCTTTCCAGCAATGTAGACTCACACTTAAGAGCCATCTTTGAGCCCTTCCCCCTCCTTCCCACATATTCAATTGGTTATCTAAATTCTATTAATTCTACCTTGATAGTGTTTCTCACATTGCTTCTTTCTTTTCCGTTACCACATCTACTTTCCTAGTACAAGTCCTTAACTTCTGACCACCAATTCTAGGGTGTTTTCCAACAACAAATTCTTTTTTTCTTTTTTTTTTTTAGAAGTTGCTGCAATATGTTCTTGTGGTATAATAGACAGATATTTTGTCGTTGGCCCCCATCCCTGGCACAGAGCTCCTAAAACCCTTGGAGTTTCCCGAGTGATAAGAGTAAAAAAGAAACTTCTTTTGTTCTAATGAGGTGACTCTTAGGGATCCCTAGATATCTTCAGGATGGGGTTTGGTCATCAGAAAGACCAAGCCATGATTAGAAGCTTAGAACTTTCAGCCCCACTTTCCTAGCCTCCAGGGAAGGAAGGGTCTGGAGATTGAGTTAATCACCAATGGCCGATTTTTTAATTAATCATACTTATGTAATGAAACCCCTAATTGATGGGGTTGGGAGAACATCTGGATTGGTGAACTTATCCATATGCCAGAAGGGTGCACACTCCAACTCTAAGGTGACAGAAGCTCCTGCACTCAAGACCCTTCTGAACCTTGCTCTGTGTGCCTCTTCATCTGGCTGGTCATTTGTATCTTTATAATATCTTTTATAATAAACCAGTAAACATAAGTAAAGTGTGTTTATTTATGAATGGCAAATAATTGAACCTGAGAAAGGGGTCATGGGAAGCCCTAATTTAGAGCTAGTTTGTCAGAAGTATGAGAGACCCAGAATTTGCGACTGGCATCTGAAGTGGGAGTGGTCTTGTGGGTCTTGTGGGTCATATGGGTCTTCCTGCTAACACTCAGGACCTGAATGAAAGGGCACCCAATAGGGTCTACTGACCATTTCCAAATCTTTAACAAATTTTCCACATATTATCCATCTTCATTTCACATAAAATGCCAAGAAGCAGCACCTTGTGAATATCAGACTGGAAAACGATATACTATTGAATATGTATTGTTGTTGTATAGAAACAATAAAATAAATTAGAAATCTGGAAAAAAGTCATAATTAGATAACCCCTAAAAGTGTATTTATTATATTTTCTACTAAATCTAGGCCATATATTGAATTCTAAGCTTGTCGGGCCTTTAATGTTTTTAGTAGCATTATTTGAAAATCCTTTTAGTTCCCTGGAATAGGCAAATGAAGATCATCTGGTTTTAATTAGCTTAGCCAAGACAGAGTGAGTTAAGATGGTCAGTGAAAATTAATACCAATTTTTAGGGAATAAAATAAATCATGCTCTGGTCCTTTCCAAAATACATTTTTTTGATAGTTATGACCTCAAACAAGCTAGTTCTCCTAAATGATTCAGTAAATAAACTTGATCTTACCCAAAGTTTCTCAAAAATTTTTAACAATGGAAATCCTTTTAACTGTACTGCCTATTAAAACAAATGGTATACAATTTGGAAACCTTACACATAAAACAATAAGTGAAAAAAGTTTGTCTTATAGAGACTCAGATGATTTTTTTTATTCAAGGAATGTTTATATGCCCACTATTTGCCAGGCAAAAACTTTTCAGGACTTCAAATGTAATCTAAGGATGGAAATGGGAAATGATCTGATAAATAGGAAGCTACAGCATCAGAGCCCATTCAACATGATAAATCCTGTCTACACAGTGTTGCTTTCCTTGTACCTGGAGGAAATACCATGAATCAGTGTAAACTTTACATGATACAGTTTCAGTTGAGATTAAAGACAGAACTACCAAAGAGACCAGGTCGGCATTGTACCTCGTGTAGGACCAAACTTATCTCTATAATTGGCCCAGTTAAAAATTACTTAATCAATGAATTTACTTAATATATTTATAAAAAGAGAATCCTAGGTTATTGACTTTAAGCTTAAGAGGAAAACTCAGATTAACTGGTTTTAGGTTCAAGAAACTTTTCACAACTGACTTCCTGCCAAATTGTTAATGAATATGCAGACCTGATCTGATACAAAAGTAGTGATTTTTCTGTGCAACTTGGTTTGCATTTCCCTGAATGTTATCAAAGATGACACTGCACTGATTCATCTATCTAACTAACCATTTTTTGGGCCAGAGAGCTTTTCAAGGGATGGGGTCACATGTCACCTTCACAAGCAAGAGTCTTGGGAACTGTTCCTAACTGATGTTGATGGTGGGGTTGCAGAGGTGCTCCAGCCTTGCTAGAAATCCACTTCCAAACAGCAGCTGAGGAGCTGCAGGCAGGGCCCTCCTTACAGCCCCTTATGCTGATTGGAGGAAGCTGTAGGAGAAAGCTTGGAGCAAAAGGAAGAAATGTGCAGGCTGATAAGGGGCAAATTCGACTTTGGAAGCCTTGAGATCTCATCATTGGCCCTGGAATTCTGCCGTGGGGGGAAAATACATCCCTGCTGGATGAAAGAAAATGTTGAATTTAACTCATCTTAAATCCTACATTACAATTAGCATGGTCCTCATCAATGTGTAATCATTGAGTGCCTACTGGGTACATGCCCTTTAACTAGGGGATATGCAGCTCTTATAAACCATGGAAAAATGATGGAGAATTTTTAGGAGATTTAACAGAGAAATGAGTAGTCACATATTAAGCATAAATATTATATGTAAATACACACATCCCTGTAAAATGAATGAATATTGATAGCCAAATGGCTATTTTGGCTTTTTTTTTTTTTTTTTTTTTTTTTTTTTGCGGTACGCGGGCCTCTCACTGTTGTGGCCTCTCCCATTGCAGAGCACAGGCTCTGGACGTGCAGGCTCAGTGGCCATGGCTCGCGGGCCCAGCCGCTCCGCGGCATGTGGGATCTTCCCGGACTGGGGCATGAACCCGTGTCCCCTGCATCGGCAGGTGGACTCTCAACCACTGTGCCACCAGGGAAGCCCTATTTTGGCTTTGAATTTGTGTTCAGATTTGAAATGACATGTTCAAATTGAGGACAAGTAATCATCAGTTTATGGTTAAAGCAATACAATATATATTTTTTTAATTTAGTAATCTTTTTCAGTAGTTACTGAACTAATTACTGTTACCTTACGCTTAAGAAATAAATGCTATTTAATAAAGATGAGTTGTGAAGCTATTTTAGGTCCTCAGAGTGCTATGTTCTTTAAGTCCAGAGCATTATTATGATACTTTCTTCCCACCAGTGGTCCCATGAATCTCTGAGACCACTCCAATAACAGTTGACAAACACTGTTGGTTAATATCTGTAGGCTCTCTGGTCTCTTACTTACAGGCAAACTCTTTGGAAATATTAAGGGCAAAGTGAACTATACTTATGGTCCCCTCAGAATTCTGGTTCTCTAAACTTCTTGGCAAGTTAACTCAAATAAGATTCAAACAAGGAGGAGGTTAGAGAAAAATTATATGTCTTTTGGGGAAGAGGAGCTGCTTTCTTTAATTTGAAATCTTGCCTCCCCTCTGTCTGGGAGTTGTCCCCTTGTAACACCCCTGCCCTCCTCTGGCTCTATCCTAGGCCTGGTTAAAGGCCGTGGGCCTCTGCCCATGGTCACCAAGGTAGGCAAGTTTAACTAAGCGCAGGCTCACTCTTCTTTACTGCCACCTGCCATTCAATATACAGAATAGTTTTCTCAAACCTTGTTACACAGCTCAGTGTAATTGAGAATGTAAGATGTATGTAAGAATGTTGCCAAATATACACCAAATATGACTTTCCCCAAGGTCCAGAGAGATAGCACATAAGAAGCTAAAGCATTCCTAAAAGAGCCTCTCTTGGACACATTCATATTCCTCAACTGGCTCCTTCCATTCCATGTTTCATTTTTCTGACTTCTGCTTTGCAAATATATACCCTCCTTTTAGGAACCGTGCCTCTTAACCACAGAGGTCGATCTCCTCCCGCAACCATTCTTCTCTTCCACAGAAGTACATTTTCTTCGAATCTGAGACATTCATTTCAAAGTAACATTCTTGGTGAGTTGGGAGAGAGAGTCAATGGTCTGTGCTGACATTTACTAAGTAGCTTGACAACAGCCACGATGGGCATGAGTCCTCCAGGACCAGTCAACCTGAGAGAGCACTGTGGGTCCATGGAATGGCAGCTTCTTTTCCCAACTGTGCAGTGAGGAATATTTAAAACACTCACACACACACACACACACACACACACACAACCTCCCAAAGCACATCTCAATTCTGATAGATAGTGAATTTCAATTCTACTATAAAATAGAGAAATATTTTTCTCATTCATGACTGTACTTCACATTTTTTTAGGCTAAGTAAAAAATGCTATTTCCCTTCTTCCATTGTTTTAATGACTAATGCCTTTTCTTCACAAAGACCCTACCAAAGCTCAGAGATTTCTTCAGGTTTTCCTGGGGGTAGAGAGGAGGTTTTACCCTTCAAGTTACCTTTTATTTTTCCAGTTACATTTTTAGCACAATAACTTAGGAGATTCATTAATTCCTCACTTATTCATTGATTCATTCAACAGACATTTGTTGAGTGCCACTATGAGCTACTTGGTACTTGGGGGACATATGAACATAAACAAGATATGCTTTCAGTCCACAAATAGTTCACAATGTAATTAACTATAATACCATGTGGAATGTGCCATAGAAGGTGCTAAGTGGGAATGGAGAAAGTTCCGATTAAATTTTCCTTGGAGAGTCATGGCCTATTTCCCATTTATTTTCATTTAATAATGGGAAGTAGTAATTCAGTTGTGAGAGAAACATTTCTTTTTTCATTATTATATATTCGTACTGCACTATCTCTGAGTTCATATCTGGATGTATGTGTGTTCCCTTTAACAATCCTCTGTGTTCAATTGGAAGAAGAAATTGCCATACCTTCAACTTAGAGTGATGGGTGATGCTGCAAAGGATGCTGCAAAGGACTCGAAAGACCCCAATCACCTGGGTATATTCTGAAACTTTTTCATTTCATCCTAAGGATTAATGATTCTTACATCATAAGTATCAGTTAATTTCATCAACTTCATGCTTGCAAAAAATCTGCTTCCTGTGGTGCACATACGACCACTCTCTCATTACTGTAACTCTCCTAGGCCTCTTGCTTTTCTTCTGGATCCACAGCTTTCTCAGGTTGGGAGAGAGGGAAGGATCAAATATGGGGAAAGGTCAGTGATGGTGTGAATGTAAAATCCATTCATCCATTTATCCTTTGAATATTTGTTAAGTACTTGCTATGGAGTGGGCATATGTGGTAGGCTCTGAAGATATAATGTTCAGTAATAACAAACACAGATAATGTGGCACACTGCTAGTTGTCCCCCTAGATTTAATCTCCCCTTCTTTCCTAGTATAGGTGGTTGCTAGCTAAAGCCTACATTTCTCAGATTCTTTTGCAATTAGTAGTGACCATGTGACTAAGTTGTGGTTGATAGGTTGTGAGCAGAAGCAAAGCTTTCTTCTTAGGGAATCTCACCCATTAAAGAACTCTTGAACGTGTGCTGCTCTGGTTCTTTTCCTCTTCTAATTGACAGAGAGATAGTAAGAAATTGGCAGCCCTCGAGTCAGAGATGGAGGTCTTATGTTGAGGAAAGCAGAGCTATCCCACCAACTCTGGATTGCCTTCATCTGGAATGTTATAAAAAAGAGAAATAGACTTGCAACGTGTATAAGTTGCATTATTTGTGGTTCTCTTTGTTAAAGCATTTTAGTCTTTTCCTTAATTAACATCATCTCTGCCTTCATGGAGTTTACAAACTACAAGGGAACTTAGACGTTAATCAAGTAATCTCAAAATAAACGTATACTTACAAACTGAGATAAAAATGATGAAAGAAAAGAAAGTGGTATATAAGAGCACATAATGAGGAGATTTGACAGTCTGAGGGGGTCAGGGAAGATGCGAGAAAGATCAAGAAGGGAGTGAACACAGTCTCTGCATATTTTAAAAATAGTGATTTTACATTAAACCAGCTTTTGAAGGTCATAACCTAAATACTTTTCTGCATGAATTTTTCTCCCTGAAGTGGTCTTTGGATTTGAGGGAGCAATTACAAATGTATATAGAATAGTTAAGTAAAGTAATGCAATAAAATGAAAAATATTTAGCGTCTTCTAAGATACTAAATTAAGATGAATTATCAAACAACAGTGTATAGGTAAGTTGTATAAGCTATGTCTTATGAAAAGGAAAAAATTCTGAATTCTGAACAGAAAAACATTATTAGTATTTAAATTACAATGCTCCTCTTAAAAAGAAAAAGCAGAGTAAAATGTTTCTATAAGGTAAATCTACATGGGCAAACATATGAGGATGCCTGAAGTACACAGAAAATCCAATAAAAAAAAAACTACAAGTATTTCTCTTATTAAGGAAGAGAATGAGGTTATTTTTGGTCTAAGTTTTTGGCTTGTTGTCTACAATGATCAAATGCACTGACAAACTGTGCAACTTTCTCTTCCCTTTGTGCAGACTTAGAGCCACAGACTAATTACAGCTCATAGTGTGTACAGACAGGGAAGCTGGCATCAAATTAGAACACTGCTTCATGAGAGAACAGGAAACACTTTTTGAAAGACAGACACAGAAACGACTTTAGTAAGGTAATGCACAATTATGCAGTTTTACAACCAAGGGATATTGCATTGCTGGATGACAACAGACACAAAAATAAGAAAACCAGTTACCAACTCATTGATTAAGAGTTGAGCATATCTGATTATTCTAGTTTAATTCCATTGTGGTCTGAGAGCAGACACTGTATGATTTCTGTTCTTTTAAATTTGTTAAGATGTGTTTTATGGCCCAGAATGTGTTCTATCTTGGTAAATGTTCCATGTGAGCTTGAGATGATTATTCTGTACAGATTTTTGTTTCTGTTATATCTAACATGTGGATAATTTGGACTTGAAAACAGAGGGAATTCACTAGATCCTCAATATTAATCTAGAACATATCTGCTTAATCACATTTGGTCCCAAAATTTAAAAGAAACAACTAGTCATTATGGTAAAGAGTAGCTATTTACCCCATATTACTTTTACATATTAAACTGTTTCCCCATTTTACTTCAGGATGGAGCATCTTCGTTTCACCAGATTAAGAGGTAATTGTGTAGAAAAAATAGATATGTCAAGTAAAACTGACTTTTGTAAAATTATTATCTTGGCTAATTAGTTCACATGCTAAATTAAATATTATTTTCTTTTAATGGTCCTGGGACAAAAGAAAATATTCATTGGGAGGAAGAGAGAAGCATGAAAAATTTATGAATAGTTAAAAGTATTAATGGCAAAATAGCCATGAACATATTTATTTTCTGTATAAATGGAAAATTCTACCAGTGAATATAATCTTAATAATTATGATGATGATGCAATTTTCACTTCATTAGAAGTTACTGGAAGTGTTTTTCAAGAGAGTTCTGGTCATTTAGACAAATTTCTTTTGAGAGGAACTAGTTTAACAGTAATGTTAACTAACATAAGTTTTAACTACTCCATTGTAAAAGGAGGAAGAATATGTGTTTCTGGAAAGCTAACTTTTAAAATAGGAAAGAAGAAATTTCAAAGAATTCATTGTATATATCACCCTCATCTGTTCTGACATAATTTTATTATGATAGCAAAAGTCATATCTAATTCAAGTTAAGTAACATTAATATTACAGTTCAGTTATGACTATTTCATAGAAATAAAAATTCATCATTTTGGAAATGAATTGTGATACTATCTCAAGTGGAAAATAGAAAAAACTAATAAAAATAGAAAGAAATACATTTGTTCAAGAAGTAAAACATATTTTTATACACTCAGTCATATTGACATATTATTTTATCATTTTCGAGGCATCCTTATAGGCATCACACTGTTTTGAGACATAAAATCCATGTGAAAGCAAGTGTTTATTCAGTGGGTTCTTATGGAGCACCTACTCTATGCCAGGCACTGCTAGGCATTGAAAATATGATGTTGGGTCAACAGGGTCACTGATATCTTGGAGTTTGTAGGAAGGAAGAAGAGCCAATATATTTGCTAGTTCTTAAATAGGAGGAAGTATGACTTATTAGAGGAGCTTAAAGTTGGTCAGTGTGGTTGAAGAACAGAGTGCAGGAGGGAGTCTGAGTCTGGAGAGGGGAATAGGCAGTGGTTTGCTGGTAAATTTGTCCTCCCAGAAAAAAATAAAAAGCTCTGCTTTGTAACATTAGCCAATTTCCATAGGTTACTTTTTCCTACCACATGCAAATTTAAACTACCAGTGGTTCAACAATTGGTTTGCAAAATTCCAGAAAATGTAACCATCTGTATGCTAGTGCCAGCCAGCTCCAACACACCCCTTTTCTCATCCAGGGGCAGATCACTGAGGTCCTTGTATGCCATGACAAGGAGTTTATTATCTTAAAAAACACATAAATCCATAGAAGGAATTATATTTTTTAAATGTAACTTTGGCAATAGTATGAAGAAAAGATTGGAGAGAAATAGGATAAGATGTAATGAAATAAGTTCTGAGGCTGTTGTTGCAGGGGCCCAAGTGACAGAGGATGATGGCTTGGATACGGGTGATCAGGTGATGGAAATGGAGAAAGAGAAATAGAAAAACTCAAAAATGTTTTGAAGGTAAAATCAACAGGACTTAGTGATAGATTAGGGTATTAAAGAAGAGGATAGTGTCTAGTATAATATATAGGCTTCTGACTTGCAAAATTGGATGGGTGGTTTGGTGGTGAAATCAAGATAGAAAACCCTGGGGGGAAAGATCATGAAATCAATTTTGGATCTGTAAGTTTTGAGTTACCTTTCAGATCTCCAAGTAAAATGTTGAGTGGGCAGTAAGATATGCATATTTGGAGATTAAGGAGAGGTCTGGGCTAAAGACAACCTTTTGGGAGTCAAGGGTTCAGTTAGATGCTAATTGATACCACGTGCTTGTATTATTGCCTAGGAAGAAAATATAGAGTGAGAAAAATGAGAGCATCTAGGAATAAGCCTTGAGGACTTACAGCATTTGAAGGTCAGGCAGAAGAGACTGAGCCAGCATGAAGGACCCCCATGGCCAGCAGAGTAGGAGAAAGGCAGGAGAGTGCGGTGTCACAGAAGCTGAGATAGAAACAAGGCTTCAGGATGAATGGAGGGAGCAATATTGCTGAATGTTGATTGAGGGAAAAACTTGTCCAAACTCACCCTGGGCACTGGGAGGCAAGCATTCTCACTCTGTGTTAGCCAGGAACAAAATCTCAGTATAGTTAGGCCAAATAGAAAGAAAGATTATTACAAAGATACATAGATTTCATTAAGAAATAAAGACAGAATCTGGAGGATTGTTGGGAAATGAAACTGGAAGCTCTTAACTTTTATTATATGTCATTTTATTTTATTAGAAATGTTATATTTAATATATTACATATAATTATATTAACATTAATTGTTAGTTTACTATGGGTCAGACACTGCTCCATTTTACAGATGAGAAAGTTGAGTTTTAAAGAGGTAAAGTAACTTGTGCAAGGTCACGCTAGTTGATAAAGAGCTAGGGCTCAAGCTTAGGTTTAAGTGATTCTGAAGCTCATACTCTTCTTTTTTTTTTGCGGTATGCGGACCTCTCACTGTTGTGGCCTCTCCCGTCGCGGAGCACAGGCTCCGGACGCGCGGGCTCAGGGGCCATGGCCCACGGGCCCAGCCGCTCCGCGGCATGTGGGATCCTCCCGGACCGGGGCACGAACCCGTGTCCCCCGCATCGGCAGGCGGACTCTCAACCACTGCGCCACTAGGAAAGCCCTGAAGCTCATACTCTTGAAGCGTATACAGGTTGGCATGAATCAAGGTAGCTACTCACTCCATTGCCCTCTCTTTCAGGGGTCCACAGTCACTTCTGCTTCTCTCTGTAGGAGTCCTCCAATCTCTTCTTTTTGATCGCTGGCTTCCTCAGCTTTAGCTAGCACATCACCCGTCATAGTCTCAGCCCTGACTCTTCATGAACTCAGTCTCTGCACAACTAAATTACAAACCCCACAAAAGAATAAGATCAGACCAGCTCATCTAGGATATAGAAGGAAGCCAGGTGCCCTTTCATGAACCAAACAGTGTGGCCAGGGATTGAGGTCACAGAACAGTAGGGGTTTTAGGCAGGGACTGTTCCTTCAGAAGAGAGCCATGGGCATATAGAAACAAGATTGTCATTGGAAATACATTCTCAAGTTCTCAGTCTTTTGGTATCTTCAACCTTTCTTTTGGCTTTCTTCCTGAAACATATAAGCATGATGTTCTCAGTATTAATTGAACACTTTTGATGGTAAATGACAGAAGCCCAGCTAGAATTTACTTAAGCAGGAAGGGGACTTCTATTATAAGGATCTTGATGATCTCACAGATCTCAAGGGAAAGAATGTTGCTGGGTCTCAGGAACAACCAGAAGCAAGAATCTAAATGTTGCCAGTACACTGACCTTCTTTTCTTTCTTTCTGTCAGTCTTTAATCTCTATATTCCTCTTAATCCTGACTTCATCTGTCTTTCTCATTGCAGGTTGCTTTTCAACACATGATGAAAAACATGGCTGCCAACTTATTTAACAGCTTATAGTTCCAACCGCTGGAATGAAACTGACTTGCTATTTCTCTGGCAGGAAACCTAAAACTCCCATGGTAGGGATACTCTGGCTCACTTTAGTAAATTAGCCATTCTTCATTCATACAAATGATTTGTGGGGTTGAGTTCTTTGGATCAATTTGGATTAGATTTACCCTTGACCAATTAACTCTGACCATGAAATGGGTTATATAAGAACATGACATCTCATAAAACCCCCATAAAAACCAAACTGCTTTAGGAGGAGATGGGAAGAGGGAACAGTTTTCAGGAGAAGAAGTTTTCTCCATTGTCATGTTTCTGATGGGTGCCTCCCTCTGCTGCAGCTTGCACATGGCCCATCGAAGTCTGAGCCCTGACCCTTCATGAGCTCCATTCCCATGACAGTGTTGAGCTGACTGATTTCACCTCTCACCTTCCTTTTCACAGCCCAGCTTGTTGAAAGCAAAATCTATATTCATATTCATTTCCCTTATCTAAAAATCAGTTTTCTATCTACTGTAATTGGACTTACATTTTCATCACTCCAAGAAACTACGTTTGCCAAGGTTGTCACTGATTAATTCAATGAATACTTTTCAGTCTGTATCTCATAAGAACTCTCTTCAGTTCGTGTCATTGTTCACCAACTCCTGCGTGGCAGAAATTTCCAGTTTGCTTTCAGGATCTGTTTTCCCCTTCTTAGTAAAATAGGGCTCTATTTTCAGCTGGACTCATGGTTGCCCAGAATTTGATGTACATTTCCCAGCCTCCTATAAAGGCAGATGTGGCCATATGGCAAAATTCTGCTAACAGATGGAAGAAGTGTAAGGTGTAGAGTAATGTCTTTCAAGGGAGTGGTGCTCCCTTCTTCAATGTGTCCTCCTTCCCCTGAGGTGAATTTTGAGGAACTAAGTTGGACTATCAAGATGCTGGGCAGAATGAAGAAAGAGCTGGATTATAATGGAGCCCCCATACTGGTACCAGCTGCTTAGCTCCACACCTAGTTTATGTAAGAGAGAACTGTCACCTGCAGCTAAGTCTCTTCCTAACCAATACGTACTCTTCCTTGAAACTCTCTTCCCTTTCCTCTGTTTACTTTCTGTTATATCTGCTCTTTACTGGTCTTCCTCCTATTCTTTTTTTTTTGAATTTTTGAATTTTATTTTATTTACTTTTTTATACAGCAACTTCTTATTAGTTATCCATTTTACACATTCCTCCCATTATTCTTGATTTTCCAATTCAGTCTTCTTTTCCTTGGTCCATCCCTTAATTACAGTCTCCAGGGTTCCATTCTGAGGTCTGTGCTTATTCGAAATACTCTATGTATGAAACCTCATCAATACCCACACTTTGAATGGTTATCTTATGCTGTTGACTCAGAAATATCAATGTCTCTCTTCTGACTCCAGACTCATGTATGCACTTGGCCTCTGAATGGCTTCAACATTCTCTTCAGTTCCTCCTCCCAGTTAGTGACCCCACCATTTAGTCTGCTGCCTGAGAAAGAAGACTGAATTTCCCTGGACCTCCCTTTTCTGCTCTATTGCAGCTTCCATGTAGCAGATCTTCTTCTCTTGTTCATACTCTTTTCCACCTACTGGAAAAGACCAAAGTGGTCATTCTGAAAACAACATTGACATGTCACTACCCCAAATCACAGCTCCTTTACTAACCCTCTGTTGCCTAAAGCATCTGGTCCATAGACCTTAATATTATATAATAGAAACTTCAGGGACATGCCTTTTCCTCCAGACTTATTTTCAGCAACTTCCCCTTCAGATTCTCAAACTCCAACAGTACTGAATTATTCACATCTCCCCAGTGAGCCACACCGTCTCTTACTTCTACCCTTTGTAGGTATTGTATGCTTCGAAAATGAACTTTTTCTGTAGGGCATGCCTCTCATTTCCATTTCCTAATGAATTCCCACTTATCCTTCAAGACTCAACTCATAACCTATAATGTTTCATAATCTGAAAACAATGTATACATATAACTGAACCCTTTGCTATAAATTTGAAACTAACACAAGTAAATCAACTATACTTCAACTTTAAAAAAAAGACAAAGATTCTTTCCTCTGAAAATCTTTCCCTGACATCTTCAGGTATATGTAGATTGATACTTTTCTTCAAAGCTTCTAATAATTTCCTAAATATGCACAAGCTTGAGTTATATGTGTTATGATGCTAATCATTACTTACACATCTGCAGCTCTTACTGGAGTGAGAACTTATCTTTTTATTTAATAAATTTATTTATTTATTTATTTTTGGCTGTATTGGGTCTTTGTTGCTGTGTGCGGGCTTCTCATTTCAGTGGCTTCTCTTTGTTGTGGAGCCCAGGCTCTAGGCACATGGGCTTCAGTAATTGTGGTACGCAGGCTCAGTAGTTGTGGTGCACGGGCTTAGTTGCTCTGCAGCATGTGGGATCTTCCTGGACCAGGGCTCAAACCTGTGTCCCCTGAATTGGCAGGCGGATTCTTAACCACTGCACCACCAGGGAAGTCCCAGAACTTATCTTTTTATACCTAGAGTTTTGTCTTCTCCCTGGCACATTGTAGGTACTTAATAAAGTGTTGAAATTATTCACTAATTTAAAAAGATAAAAATATAGGAAAACCAATAGTCTGTTTATAGCTCCATGAATATAGATCCTGATTATGACATCACCAATAACAGTAGATGGAATGGGGTTGCTGCTCAGTGCACAATGATTCCCTGAGTGACCTTGACCATATTCCCTTCCCTTTCACTCTCTACCCTTTATCCTTGGCAGTGGCTGTTAATCCAAGGGTAGAGATGCTAACTGTGCCTGGGCCAGTAGGATGTTCCTTCCCCAGACATTCGACAGTGAATTGAGATCTGCAGAAACTGAAGCTTCTCAGAGTTGAGTCACCTGATGTGAGTCCTAAGAGAGGAATTTCGTGAGCAACCAACCTCGGTGATTTCCCTGGATCTGCTCTGATTTCTGTCCTCTGCAAGGTCTGTACTGCCCTTCCTTTGATTTTGTGAGCACCCCTTTAACACACTCTCCTAATTCATTTGGATTAGCTAGAGTAGGTTTCTTTTGCTTGAAAATGAAAGAATCTTAACCGAAGTGCCAATTATAAAAGTACTGAAGGACGGCAAACATGATTGGCAGGTCCTCTGTTCCGTGGGTTAATGATTAGGTTCTTACAAACCCACACAGTGAAGCTCTTTGAGCAGACAGATTTTATAGGCCTCTAAGAGATTAGATTTAGCAGAAACAAAAGGGGACAAATACACAATAATCTTTTCCACAAACCATAATCAACTCAATTTAAATCATTTTTTCCTTTTCAGGTGTCCTATTCTCAAGTTTTTCATAAAAAGAATATATATTTTCCCTTTCAAGAAGCTGACTTGTCACTTCAAATTTAAAATGTTGCATCAAGTTAGTAAAGAATTTTGGCTTCAATTGTTCCTAGAGATTAGGTCTACTTTCCCTCAATGCCAGTTAAAATGACATAGTCTGACAGAATGTAGTATCTGATGTTTCCATAGCAGCTGGCACTAAGCAGCTTTGCTTACTAATTAGCCTCACAGTACAGTCTGAAATACCCTCTACCCAAAGACCAGAGGTTAGAAGATACAGCCTTTTTGTAAACATTACTTTATATGACAGGAAACCAAAAAAACAAAATTTACCCGGACAAAACAGAAAGAGGAAATGTGCTCAGCCAAAGTGTTAAATTCAAGCAGAGAGTTGGCAGAACACTGGGAAGAAAATATCCTCTCCTGATTTGTTATCACACACATACTCAGTGGAATACTTAATAATCAGAAGGAATTAAAGGCTTGTTTTTGTAATACAGTTTGGCAGTTGGCATCTCCAATACCCGAGGTCTTTAAATTTTGTCACAAGACATGATTTAACACTGATTTAGAGGACATATCCGTTTGCTTGTTCAATGACACCACTTCCTGTCAACAAGAACACTAATATTATAAAACTCTTCATGTACCCAGTGGTTATTTAACAAAGTAAGCTCAGCTCTCAGGAAATAGAAAATAATCCATCAAGCCAAAGGGTTTAGTGAGAATTCAAAGCTGCAACATAACACCCAGGTACTTAAGCTTACACTGAGCCCTATTTACGTATCTTTTGGACCCAATTCTAATTGGTATAAAAGTATAGTTTTATTGCTCCACTTAGGTGAGCAGCAAATCACATATGATAGAAGGAAGCTAGAGAAAAGTAATAAAAAATAATTTCTATTATACTGACAGTGAGAGAAGGGGCAAGAAAATTATAGAAAAAGCAATCATAAGACTACAAAACATGGACTTGTCTGGAGTCATTTCAAAGAAAGGCAAATGGGCTTATTCAGTTTAGTAGCCCCCAAGGCAACTCTGTATTATTATTGTTTTGGGCCTTTTTTTTTTTTTACCCCTTTTTATATTCTGAAATTATAAGGAAAGATACTTTCTAACAATAATAATTTTAGAATGGCAGCTGTAAATTTAACTCCTGGACATAAGTACATACTGTGCACTGAAAAAAAAAATGCAACAGCACCCAAAGAGAAGGCTATGGAGAGAATAATTGCACTTGGGTAGGCTCTGGTGTGAGGATGTGTCTATAAGTATCAGGCGAGAGGGTTGGGGCACAACAGAGCACATTCTAAATGCTGGCTGCTCTGTGGGTGCCCTCACCCTTGGTACAAGGAGGTGTTCTATGTCCTTGGAAATTAAGCAAAGGCAGGACTCCAGATGTCCAGGTGCCCTGGGACCTCTCTTCATCTCAGACTTTGTGACCCCACAGATACTTTCTAAAAAAGGTAAATCATTAAAATATAAATTGTAAAGACAAAACAACAAAAAAATTGGAGAAGCAGGTGGTGGAAGGTAGGATCTCAAGTCACGGAGAAGAGTTTCCATCCAGTGTGGAGGCTTCTACTTAAGAACGTAGGGACATATTTATGTAACTTTCTATTAGAATTTATTGTAAGACTGAGTTGAGGCCTGGGGAGGGGAGGAGACTAAAAAAAGAAGAGCGATGAGTCCCAGGAAACATAATAGGTGACATGACTATGGGCTGAGTGGTATTGCAGGCATGCAGTGAAGGACTTGAAGAGCGAAGGGCAAGGAGAGCTGGAAGCAGTAACTGGAATTGCAAGACCAGAACAGGAACTGCTCTAGGAGTTTGGGGAAGGGAGTCCATGGACTGGAACCAGAAGAAATTACTGTACACAAGAGACCATATAGTGTTGTGCAGGTTGATATGGAAGGTGACAGTCCCCACTTATTAGAATTAATTAATCCGCAGCCAACCTGGGGATTAAGTAAAATTATTTTGGTCATATATCTATATATGTCAATATCCAGTAGCAAAGTTTGATTTTATTTAAAAGCATGTATGATTGATTTTAAGCAAACATTGTGTAGTGAACTAATGGAGACACAAAAGCAATTAAGAGATGGTGCTTTCAACCTGGTGACTGGGACAGTCACATGCACAAGCCATTCAAATGCAGGTCCATCCAAAGGAGGTATGAATAGGACATTTACTGAGCTCCTACTTTTTGCCAGGTTGTGTACTAAACATTTAAACATATTATTTAATCTAAATTCCATAGCAATCTTAAGAAGTAGTTATAATTCTGTCAGAATTATAATTCACAGATGGGGAAACTCAATCTTAAAAGTTCAGTAACTTCCCTAAGGCCATGAAGTTCTGGAAGCTAGGGAAGATATATTCAAATTCATGAATCTCATACTCATTTACTCAAAGGCTTTTCTGCTCTAACCAATTAATTTCTTAGAGTATAAGTGTGTTTGTTTGATGCCTAACAAGATTGAGACATGTATTTATGAGGCTCTTGACTGCTGTGCTCTGTCTAGCAGAGTAAAGACCTCTGTTTTGGAGGATGGCACAATGATATTAAGAGGGAAGGACCTCCATGGAGGACAGGCCCCTCTCTGTTATCCTGAAGGGTGACTATGAAGGTCACCTCTGAAATCATTTAAGACTTTGGTTTAAAGACTTAGTTTTTAAACCCCCACTGCTTGCTGCCAGAAAACTACTAGAGCTCATCACTGAATTCAGTAAAGTTGTAGGATACAAAATTAATACACAGAAACCTGTTGTATTTCTATACACTGACAATGAACTATCAGAAAAAGAATCTAAGGAAACAATCCCATTTACCATTGCATCAAAAAAGAATAAAATGCCTAGGAATTAACCTCCCTAAGGAGGCAAAAGACCTGTACTCTGAAAACTATAAGACACTGATGAAAGAAATTAAAGATAACACAAAGAGATGGAAAGATATACCATGCTCTTGGATTAGAAGAATCAATATTTTAAAAATGACAATACTACCCAAGGCAGTCTACAGATTCAATGCAACCCCTATCAAAATACCAATGGTATTTTTCACAGAACTAGAAAAAATAATTTTAAAATTGTATGGGAACACAAAAGACCCTGAATAAACAAAGCAACCTTGAGAAAGAAGAATACAGCTGGAGAAATCATGCTCCCTGACTTCAGACTATACTACAAGGCTACAGTAATCAAAACAGTATGGTACTGACACAAAAACAGACACATAGATCAATGGAACAGCATAGAGAGCTCAGAAATAAACCCACACACTTATGGTCAATTAATATATGACAAAGGAGGCAAGATTATATAATGGAGAAAAGACAGCCTCTTCAACAAGTGGAGCTGGGAAAACTGGACAGCTACATATAAAAGAATGAAATTAAAATATTCTTTAACACCATGTACAAAAAAAAAAACCTCAAAATGGATTAAAGATCTACTTGTAAGACTAAATACTATAAAACTCCCAAAGGAAAACATAGGTAGAACACTCTGACATAAATTGCAGCAATATTTCTTGGATCTGTCTCCTAGAGTAATGGAAATAAAACCAAAAATAAACAATTGACCTAATTAAACTTAAAAGCTTTTGCACAGCAAAGGAAACCATCAACAAAACAAAAAGACAAGCTACAGACTGGTAGAAAATATTTGCAATGATGCTACCAACAAGGGATTGATCTCTAAAATATACAAATAGCTCATACAGCTCAATATCAAAAAAGGCAAACAATACAATCAAAAAATGGGCAGAAGATCTAAAGAGACATTTCTCCAAAAAAGACATACAGTTGGCCAAAAAGCACATGAAAATATGCTCAACATCACTAATTATTAGAAAAATGCAAATCAAAACTACAGTGAGGTATCACCTCACACAGGTCAGAATGGCCATCATTAAAGAGTCTACAAATAACAAATGCTGGAGAGGGTATGAAGAAAAGGGAACCCTCCTACACTGTTGGTGGGAATGTAAATTGGTACAACCACTATGGAGAACAGTATGGGAGTTCCTTAAAAAACTAAAAATAGAGCTACCATATGATCCAGCAATCCCATTCCTGGGCATGTATCTGGAGAAAACCATAATTCAAAAAGATACATGCACCGCAATGTTCAATGCAGCACTATTTACAATAGCCAAGACATGGAAGCAACCTAAATGTCCATCAACAGAGGAATGGATAAAGAAGATGTGGTACATATACACAATGGAATATTAGCCATAAGAAAGAATAAAATGATGTCATTTGCAGCAACATGGATGGACCTAGAGATGATCATACTAAGTGAAGTAAGTCAACAGAGAAAGAAATATCATATGATATCACTTATATATGGAATCTAAAAAAGAAACAATGTTACATATGAACTTATTTACAAAACAGAAATAGACTCACAGACATATGAAACAAGCTTACGGTTACAAAAGGGGAAGGCGGGAGGAGGGATAAATTAAGAGTTTGAGGTTAACATATACATACTAATATATATAAAATAGATAACCAACTAGGACCTACTGTATAGCACAGGAACCTATACTCAGTATTTTGTAATAACCTATAAGGGAAAAGAAACTGAAAAAAAATGTATGTATAACGGAATCATTTTGCTGTACACCTGAAATTAACACAATATTGTAAATCAACTATACTCCAATAAAAAGTTGTTTGTTTTGAAAAAAAAAAACCCACTCCCACATAGTATCAAAGCAAATAATACTCTTTGAGGTATCCTTGTCTTAAAATAGTTCTCCATAACGGTGAAGTAAGTTCTGGAGAAAGAACTTCAGACAGATGGTCAGAAAAGCAACTAAATAATGAACAGGATGTGCAAAATGTCTTCATCTTGATTACTTTCCTCCAACTAGGTCTGTATTTCATGTCTCCCTAAGTTTCACTAAGTTCAAGTATTAGGACTGTTGAACTGGTTTATTTGGGGAGTGCCTCTTTTGGAATGACACATTTGAGAAACATTTGGCAGATCAGATTTATTGTTTAAGCACCTAGGAGGAGCGGGTGTCATTGAGGAAACACAATGCTATTCCTCAGTGAGTGCATTTTCAGCATTCCTCACCTCAAAAAAGAATTGCATAAGGACAGAGGTTTCATGAGGTTTCATAATGTTTCATGCGATCATGCGGCTTTTAGTCTGTGTTTCAGCATGGTTTACCTAACTTATACCTGAAGAAGACCACTGTGGAACAGCCCTCTTTCTCTCCCCAAAGGTTCCACCTTTAAGAAAAGAAAATAGTTTGTTTGGAACAGATGCCTAAATACCACCTAATATCAGGAAACTATACTAAGAGTATGTAATAAATGTGAACCCCCCCCAAAACAATTACTTCCAAAATCTCAGCTACTCCTTTAGTTGAAAGTAGCCTTCTCTGAGTGCCTTTCTGTTCTTGATGGGATGAACGGGGTGTGGCTTGGTGCCTGGTGGACAGAGAGACACTCAGTAACGTTTCAGTCATGTCAGGACTTTGCAATTAACCTTAAATTTCACCGCAGTTGTTTGAGATAGTTTCCATTCCTCTCCTTTTTCTAAATATCATTCATCTTTTTCCCTCTTAATATACCCATTAATTTTAATCACTAAAGTGGAATATTCTATGCTTTTGCTGTTATCTACATGCCTTGAACCCTTTGAAGGAGAGAGATAACATAATTAGTTGAATAAACACACAGTGCATGGCAGAGTAAACCTCCTTTGATAATTCAGTCTAATTGTTTTCTCTTTTAATATGCTGCATAAGTGAGGGAAATAACCAGTTCTTTATGTATTGTAAACCCTGTGAGTTTCAAGTTAGATGTTAAGGGTTTGAGCAGGCAGGCAAGTTGGATTGAGAGTAATTACCCACATTTACCTCAGTGTTCAGGGAACACCAGGGAGCAATTTTGGTTAATTTCCCTGTTCCTCTGGTTTGTCCTTTGTGGACACCTGTGTTTGTAAGCCACAGGAGGTAGGCTCCATTTAGTTAAGCAGTTCTTGGCTGAAGTGTATTTCTGTGATTGAACTGGATTGGCTTCTGCTGTGGTTGTGCCAAATGTGACTGCAGGCAAAGATGGCAATCTGGCTGCTGTGACTCTCAGCGCATGCTGTGCTTGGTGTGGATCCTGGGTCAGTTTTTCCCCTTTTATTGCAAGGGTCAGGGGTGGATAGTGATGTAATACCTGCCCCGCATATGGGCTTATTCATTCAACAAATATGTGTTAGATGCCTGCTATGTGCTGAAGATCTCACTTTGGTCCAGAGAAGCCAGCAGGGTCACCACCTTCGAGTATGTTTCTGTTTTCACTGATTGAGGAGGTGACAATCTTTCAGACTCAGTCGTTTTGGCTTTTCTATATTCCTGGGCACTGAAAATATCTGTGCCTCAAAGGAAATTTATGAATCCCTGGCCTAGTTATATTGTGGCTTTTCCTACTATTAAATTAAGTACACAAGGAGGACATTAGACTGAGATGGTCCTAATACCTTAGCAGCCTTTGTAAGCAAACCAAAATTTAGACGTGTAAATGCCTCATGGTTAAGAAATAAAAACCTGAGGACAGCGCATCACAAACAGCCAAATAAGCTTTTTCCCAAACAAGGCAGACACATAAGCTATAGCCATTTCCTTCCTTTGCTTCAGCCTTTTCTCTATGTCTTTCTCCTTAGCTGCTGTCAGTGGAGCATACCTAATTACTTCCAGTTTGGACCTGCCCAAGTGAAATCAATTTTGCTTAAATAAACTCTTAAAATTTTTAATATGCCTCAGTTCGTCTTTTAGCAGTTCTTACTTCGAATCTATGAATTTTGCAGGTGAAAGAATTTGTTCATTCATTCATAAAACAAATATCTATTAAGGGCTGCCATATGCTAGCCTCTGTGCCAAATACTGAGTATACAGCAGTGATCAAAAAAATAAATATCCTGCTCTCACAGAGCACAATTGGGTGGGGGGGGGACCAACATTACAAAACAAACAAATACATTTATGGTTACAAATTGTGGTAAGATTTACAAGGTAATGAACAGGGTGATTTCAGAGAGACAATAAAAGGTACCTCCTTAAGACTGAAAGAAGTCTTTGAGAAGCTGAATATGCATGATGGTTGTGTACTGGTGGTTTTCACAATTCCAAAGATAGGAAAGGTGCCCCCTGGAGCTGGGCAACATGGAAAAATATGATGCTAAAACCTGAAGGAAAGGAGCAAGCCATGTGAGAATCCAGTGGAAAAAGATTCTATGTAGAGAGAAGAACATGGTAACCCCCACATGAGGACAAGTTCAGGGTACTGGAAATCTGAAAGAAGGTCAGTGAGCATGGGATAGTGGACAGAAGGAAGCCAATGGGAGAAGAGATTGGTAAGGCAGCAAAGGCCTGACCATTCTGGTCCTTGTAGGTTGTAGTAAAGTTTTGATTTTATTTCAAGTGCAATGAGAAACAATTGAAGAGTTTTTTGTTTTTGTTTTTTTTTAAAAAGGTGATAAGGTCTTAGGTCTCTCAGTTGTAGTGGGGATAATGACAGACTAGAGACAGTTAGAGGTTTATGGACCTAATCTACACAAAAGATGAGGAGGGATTAGATTTAGGTGGTGGATTAAAGAAATATTTTTCTTAGTAGAATTGGGAGAATTTACTTACAGGCTGTATGTGATGGGCGAGGGAGATTAAGATGTCATGATATAACTTATTAACATTTTTATTTATTTATTTTCTTTAATGTTTTGGCTGCGTTGGGTCTTAGTTGAGGCATGCAGGATCTTTCGTTGTGGCACAGGCTCTTCATTGCAGCACGTGGGCTTCTCTCTAGTTGTGGTGTGTGGGCTCCCAAGTGCGTGGGCTCTGTAGTTTGCAGTACGCAGGCTCTCTCTTTGAGGCGTGTGAGCTCAGTAGTTGTGGCATTTGGGCTTAGTTGCCCCGTGACATGTGGGATCTTAGTTCCCTGACCAGGGATCGAGCCTGTGTCCCCTGCATTGGAAGGCAGATTCTTTACTGCTGGACCACCAGAGGAGTCCCAATTATTGACATTTTAAATTTGAAACCTTAATAAACCAAAGCTTTCATAACTAGCATTCCAAATAATTTTACGCATTTGGCACTTAGTGTTGAACAATGGCAAAATTATTTCCCAAATTACCCTGGGCATGATGTGTCCTGGTACTCAGTAAAGGCTCAGTGCTTAAACGATTAAATGATTAGATAAAATAGGTAGTGTTTCTACTATTCTAGTAATTTATAAAAGTAAATTAACAAATTTTTAAAAAATGCTTCCTCTTTTCTCAAATATTAGTAGAATAATAAAAATTATAATTTCAAACGTTTATGTGAAATGCCTTGGCAAGTCAGTTGCTATCAAATCCAGAACATTTGTTGCTATTGGACTAGAGGAACAGTTTCCACTAGGCTGGGTAGCTGGTGCAATGTGACCCAGGCCTGCTGCTGGTCACCTCTGACCCGACATGGGGAAGAGAGAGAAACAATTTTTAATGAAGTCTTTGAAGCCCTGGGTCCAGTTCCATGAGCTCTTCAAATTCCCAAAGGCATGAGATGGTAAGTTTCCCTTTTGTATTTTAAGTTAGTTTGACAGGATTTCTGTCATTTTTCACAGAACATATTTGAACCAAACAAGAACCTCAGTCTTAAACTGGAGGCTGTAACTTAAAGAGAAAATAAAAAATGAAACCACCATGAAGAAATATATATATATATTTATATTAAAAATATATATAAAATGGAAGAGACAGGACACTTGAGACCTAGTTTTGGCTCCCATACTCTTAGCTCTTCTGACTACAGTTTCCTTAGCTGGAAAACTAGTGTCCATTCTAGTTCAGTTGATTATACTTATAGGTCAGCAATTATTTTCAACCAATCTGCAAAGTTTTCACTTACTTTACTTGCAAAAACCCCAGTAGCATTATTTAATGTATTTGATGGATATGAACATCAATAGTTTTAAGTAGAGTTAGATGCTTTAGCCTATAATGAGAGCAAACTGACTGTGACCCCTGTCCCTCCATCATCTCCATGATTGCCATGACTGAACTTGCTGGCCATGAGGGGAGCCCTTTCCACCACAGCACCAGTTTCCATCCCAAAGTTACTTGCTCAGCTGAACAAGACGCCCTTCTAAGAGTTGAGAGGTGTACATGAGTATCTGTATTTTATTCATCAAATTAAAATCCTTTCCCATCTATTACTTTCTAACCTGTCATTTTCTTTCATTCCTCAGCCTATGCAATGGAGGTTTCTAATCTGAGTCCATAGACTTCTAGGTTGCTCATGAGTGAATTTTACAGGATTCATAGTCTTTTCATATACTATGCAAATTTTTAGGTGAATGTGTAATGTCTATTATTCTAATGGAAGGTATCCACAGTGTTCATCAGATTCTTAAAGGGTTATTTGAACCCAAATGATTAAAGCTACTGTTAACAACTCATGTTAAATTCAGTGGCTCAGATAATCCTGGTATTTCACAGAATTACCTTCAGCACAGGGAACAGTTGAACTGTGAACTGCTAATTCCTCATGATATGATTTATCTTTATTTATTTGTATGTGTGGATCTTGCATGACTTTCCTCTGATCTTTCTACTGAAAAGCTGTTCAGGCTCCAAAAGATTTATTCAATATAAACCACTCATCACGCCACCAGGGTGAATCCTTGCACACAACCATGTGATCTGGACCCTGGGAGCTGGGATTGATGGTCACCCACCCTTCCATGCCGCCACACATCTTAAGAAATATATTATTTTTAAATAGACCTTTATTGGAGTATAATTGCTTCACAATACTGTGTTAGTTTCTGTTGTACACCAAAGTGAATCAGCCATATGCATACATATGTCCCCATATCCCCTCCCTCTTGAGCCTCCCTCACATCCTCCCTATCACACCCCTCTAGGTCATTGCAAAGCACCGAGCTGATCTCCCTGTGCTATGCTGCTGCTTCCCACTAGCTATCTATTTTACATTCAGTAGTGTATACGTCAATGCTACTCTCACTTCGCCCTAGCTTCTCCCTGCCACCCATTGTCTTCAAGTCCATTCTCTATATCTATGTCTTTATTCCTGCCCTGCAACTAGGTTCATCAGTACCATTTTTTAAAATATCTAACCATGAAGATCACTAAAATATTAGCCATACATTTCCTTTTAATTTTCACTTACATTTGGAATCTAAAAAAAAAAAAAGTCAATCTCATTAGAAGCAGAGAGTAGAAAGTGATTACCAAGTGCAGGGAGTGGTACAAATAGGGAGAGGTTGGTAAAAAGATACAAACCTTCAGCTGTAAGATGAATAAGGTCTTAGAATCTAATGCATTACATGGTGGATCTAGTTGATAACACTGTATTGTATAACTGAAGTTTGCTAAGAGACTAAAACTTAAATGTTCTCGCGCACACAAGAAAAATGGTGTTAACCTGTTGGGGGAGAATCCTTTCACAATGTCTATGTCTATGTATGTCAAATCATCATATTGTACACTTTAAATATCTTACAATTTTATTTGTCATTTATAC
This sequence comes from Lipotes vexillifer, assembly GCF_000442215.2. Taxonomy (NCBI): domain Eukaryota; kingdom Metazoa; phylum Chordata; class Mammalia; order Artiodactyla; family Lipotidae; genus Lipotes; species Lipotes vexillifer. The sequence goes on from NW_006788722.1 coordinate 1,576,477, forward strand.
CTAAAGGAAGCTGAAAAAATAAAAATTCCTGATGTTGCAGAAATAAACTGTAATATATTATTATTTCACTCATATTTAAATAAAAACCAGAAAATTAAAAATAAAACCCAAACTGAAACAAAGCAAAAATTTTAAAATGGTAAACATCTTACATAATGAAATATGCATCTCAGCATTAACAGTTAAATAGAGAATGAACTGCTTTAATTAAAAAAAAATCCTACAAAAAAAATGTATGAATGATTTAAAATCTAAAACTTCTGTTTGTTCAAAAAACGACAAATGTTATAATGACTGTCACCTCTGAAGAGCTAGATTCAGTGTCAGTGAAACTGTTGCTGCTAAATCTTATTGGAAAACAAGATGCCACATTGTCACCTGGAATTGCTTGTTCATATCTGGCCCTGAGGATGTCATTTCTGTCTCTGAATGGCATAGAGGTAGTCCGTCCAGGGCAGAGTCAAGATTCATTTGTAGGTGATATGTGCAGAAAACCACACCTGCCCCGACCACCTGCAAAGATGGCTAGAGAGTGGATGATTTAGGCAGGCCTTAGAAAGGACTTCAGAGAGACCACAAAACCCTGTAGGACACATTCAGTGGATGACTGCTGAGCACCATTGTTCCATTCGTACTACTGCATGAAAGTATCCCAAACTCAGTGGTTCAAAACAACTCTTTTATCAAGCTCAAGGATTCCATGGGTCAGTAATTTAGGAAGGACTTGTCTAGATAGTTCTCCCCTGGGATTTCTCATGCAGTTGTGGTCAGGTATTGGGCTTGGGCTTTAGTATCTGAAGGATTGACTGGGCCAGACATGGCTGCTAGTTGATACTATTGGTTGGTGCTCTCCTGGGACTGTCATATTTGTCTATACCTGGCCTCTCCATGTGGTTTGAGTGTCTAAACTTGGCCTCTCTATGTGGCTTGGCTTCCTCACAGAATGGGAGGCTCAGGGAAGCTGGACTACTTACGCGCTAGCTCAGGACTCCAAAATCCAGTAAGCAGAGGAAACTGCATTGCCTTGGAAGTCATACAGCACTGCTTTTCTGGATTTTGTTGATTATGAGTTAAGTCACTAAGGCCAGTTCACATTCAAGGAGGAAGGAGAAAGACCCCATCTCTTGGTGAGGGAGTTTTAAAGAAATGTGTAGACATGTAAAGCCACTGCAACCAGTCTCAATGATAGACCTATTGATTGGGAGCATAGTTCTTGCTACCTGAAATGGAGACCTAATACTTTTTTATTTCTTTATTTAGTTATTTATTTTGAAAACTTGTTTCCAACTTTGTCAATAAGAGAGCCACACTGGCTGGAATGTTAATAACATTCCCAGGGATATCAGAAGTCTCCATAGAGCTACTGATACACTTTTACAGCTTGTCAATGATCCTAGTCTTTATTTTTTATTTTTTTGCGGTACGCGGCCCTCTCACCACCGTGCCCTCTCCCGCCGCAGAGCACAGGCTCCGGACATGCAGGCTCAGCGGCCATGGCCCACGGGCCCAGCCGCTCCGCAGCATGTGGGATCCTCGCGGACCGGGGCACGAACCCGCGTCCCCTACATCGGCAGGCGGACTCCCAACCACTGCGCCACCAGGGAAGCCCAGATCCTAGTCTTTAAATGACATTTTGTGGATCTGGTCAGAGTGATAATTCTCTGGGGACAATTCCTTTCTAATATATTGATTGACACTAGTTTCAATGTTCATCTTCTTAATGTATCTCTTTTCTTTCCAAAGAGAATTCCAATTGACCAGAGGGATTTCAATTAGTGATCAAGCTGGTGGCGGAAGCGGAAAATTGCAGCACAAAGTGAGGAGAAAGCGGGACGAGGGTGGAAAAGTAATTGATGGGAGGCCAGATAGAATAATGAAGATGTAAAAGAGGAAAAACAGGATGGGAAATTGCTCAGGGCAGGTGGTTTGGCCTTTATGATAGTTTCTACATCCTATTTTCATATTTATAAAGCTTATAGATTTTGTGACTATGCAGCAATCCAAAATGTCATCAAAAATCCTAACATCAGCTCTTGTGAGACATAAGGGGTGAAATCACTAAGAATGATATGGTCTGATAAAGTCACATATATTCCTCAGCAATTCTATTCCCCACATATTAGTATTAATGCCTCCATTTGTGAAAGGGAAGAGAAAATGACTCACAATGACTGAAATGAATCAAACAATAAGGAGAATTTTGTCTGCTGCTGAAACTAAGACAAAACATGGTGGAACTGCAATCGTATTCTTCTCATATAGCTATGTCTTACCTGTGAGATCTGACATTGATAGCATTTTTCAAGTGGTAGGCTAAAAGTTACTATTAATGTAACCCCTCAAATCTGATCATCACCACGTCTTTCTTCACTCTGCAAAGATTTATTTCCCTTTCTCAATATCATTACATTGCTGCCATGCCAATGGTTAACTCAATTCCTCCACTATCCAGCAAGTTAGCCTTAGTCCAAACTCACTCAGATTCAAAATGGTCATTTCCATTTACTCTCAGCATTCCTAAAGCATTGCAACAAATAAAAGGACGGCATTTTATTTTTCTCAGATATTCGCCAAATATCCTGAGAACTGCAATTGCTAATTTTGAATCCCCTAGCACCGCAAATTCTCCTGACTGCAAAACTTTCTTAGAGATTTAACGGGTTCCTGCCCACGGAGGACAGATAAAGTACTTTCGAACCTTTGAGAATGACGCTAAAGGGAGCTGGATGAAGCGGGGGTGGCGGGGGCATGGCCGGAAGTCGGCACCAGCGCACAGGCAGGATTGGCTGCAGACTGAGAGCAATTTTGGGTATAGAATTCACTGGAATACAATGTTCCAAGACCAACTGCAGCAAATTATGGAAATATGGTGGAAATAGGTGGAAATATGACAGATTGATGAAATACTGCTGGGAGGAGGGTGGGAAAGGGATGGTAAGGAGCCTCAGCTTCGATCACTTAGAAAAAGAAATACATTTTTGTCTCATTGTTTTCTACGTTGCTTTATGTACCTGATTTGTTGGCCTCGTTTTCTAGCATATGTAATGTTTTTCAAATGTCCATATTCTCCAGTGCGGACCAGTTGCCTGAGGTAAGACAGAGAAGTCAGATCCCAGCAACACTTAAAAGCTGTAAGTTCAAGGCAAGTTCTTCAAATTGCAGAGCGTGTATCCCTTCTCTAATAGGGGCACATTCTACAGTACTTGCCTCATGAGGTTATAGGAAATTCATCTCTATTCACACAATGGTTACACTTGGTGGCTAGGGAAAGGGTTTGGGGAATTGGCGGCTTCATTGCTTATATGGAGGGAACAAGAGAAGTGTCATCAGCCTGTGGACTTGTGGAGCATGAAGGGCACCCACGCATGTCATGCAGAGGTGGGTGGGAAGGGCTTAGTCTGAGAATCAACTTTCTCTAAGCTGCCTCTTTCCTATCAGCATCTTTGCTCTCAACCCTTAAAGAAGCCCAGAGTTTGACCCCCATCCTCACGCACCCCCACTGTAGACACCATGGGTGAAAATGTAAAATGTAGATGTCTCCTGGCATCCAGGCCTCAGAGTGGAAGACAGCAGCCGCATGCAGGGGCAGGAACAAGTCAGGGAGGATGCTTTCCAGACCAGAGGCCATACATGGGAAGCAGGGTCCTTGGGTCCAGCTGATGGATCTGCACTGGAGCCCTGCACCAGCTGTGCCCCACTGCCATCAGAACTGGGGTGTGGCCTAGGCTTCTCACACAGCTGAGAGGCTAGGCACTTGGCTTTCTACCTGACGGTATGAGCCGCTGTTTCTCCTTATGCTTAAGCATTGCTATCACTAAAATTATGAAAATGTTCTACAAAAAAATTTCTGAAATTTTGCAGAAAAATTGATTTACTTCTTGGTCTTTGTGCCTAATTCTACTTACCAGTATATGTATATTCTCTGTAAATATTCTCACTTGAAGAACTTTCAAATATGTATATATGTTTAATTTTTAAACTATAGCAAATACAGATTTTTCTATTTAGGAATTTTTTATTTTTGAAGAAAGCACTAGAGCAGTGTTTGTCACTTTCTCTTTTTCTGGTTAGCTCTCTGCACCCAGTTCTACTGAAGTTTTATAGAGAATCCATATCCTGTAAACCGAACCTGTGATTTATGCTTCTGAATGAATAAAATACAACTAATGGAGTTACTTTCTTCTCAGGCAAAGTATGAAGAAACTGCAAGAGAGGCATACCTTTTATTTAAAGAAAGTTGTGAGAAAATTAGTTATAAGTGGTAGCCTTAATAACAAATTTAACACTACCTGCATCTATGGAATATGATTTGGAATTATGTAGCTTTCCCAAGCCTACCAGATCAAAGTGTATTAGAAAAAAATATAGTATTTTCCACCATATGTGGTCCATGTTGGCTGTGTACAGCTCTGGATTTTTGTGGACCTAGGTTAAGGGATGGACAGTTAAAAAATAAAGCAGACACTCAGTATTTGGGCCTGTGGAGAATCATGGGAAAGCAAAATACTTTTAATAGATTTGATTTTTAAAAGAACAAAAATAAGAATAGGAAAAGTACCATAGGGTTAATTAAAATTAATGTCTAAAGCAAGGTGAAGAATGAGACATAAATGTGGAAGCAAGATTTAAGGCTTCTGGAAGAAAAAGAAATGCTTTGTTTCAGGGTTGGCTTGCTACGTTTCCAGTTGGTCTGCAATTCATGAAATGAAGTGTGGTTTAGTTTTGTGTGATCTAGATCATATAACACGACTCCTATTTCCCTCAGTAACTTCCTCCTAACATTTATGATTTTCTGCATTTCAGGCCCCTCACTGGGTTATAAGATTGGAATGTAACTGTTAATTTTAGTTCGATGTCTTTGTGAAATGCATTCGGCTATCCACACGACATTTCTTATTTCTTGTTCCTTCAACTTGGTGTACGCATAAAACACACCATAGTGGAATTGCCTGTTGAATGCCAGCACATTCATCTGTACCTGGGGAAGGAAAAAAAAACATGGACCATCAACTCTTCTGGAACATACTACTTTAATGGAATAATATTAAGCTACAGACTGGTTTGTGCTTGTGCAGTGCTTATCTGTATTTAAATAGACATTTTCTAAATTGTGTTAAAGAAAGGAAAGCAGTAGGAAATTCAGCAAGTCTAAAGGGAGGGCATCACTCTGCAGAGAAAGGCAGACAACAGTAGTGTAAAAAGTAAGTTTGTAAAATCATAAGACAAGCTCCAAATCTCAGCAGCACTGCTAGCACCAAGATTCCTAGGAGGACTTTGGTGTGTGTGTGTGTGTGTGTGTGTGTGTGTGTGTGTGTGTGTGACTTTGTAATGATATTTATTTGGCTTCTAGCTAGTAGGCTGGTCTCATTTAGACAAAGTATTTTTCCTTGGCCACAATTTTTTAAATTTTAAGGTGGTTTTTAGGCTATTGAACTCCCTTTCAGGGTAATGTCACAGGCCTCTGGAATTTGGACCAGGTGATATTATGAGTTTCCTTAGGATGCTCTGCAGCAACTTAACATACAGCTGAATAGTGTTTTTCTGCAGAAGGCAGATCAGTAAAAGAAAATTTTCAAAAAATATTTTTTTAACTGGGGTACAGTCTGAAATGGAACAATTCCTTTATTCTTTTCCATTTAGAAAAAAGAAGAGGTACTGAGTCCCACATGTAATTCTGAAAACCTCAAGCAAAGCAGTCAGGAAGGGGAGGCCCCCTGCTCTTAGAAACCGTCACACATTTTTCCTGGCAAGGGCAGCTCCTTTAACAGCTGTCTTTGCAGCAGAAGGGCAATAGTGTGGAATTTTAAAACATCCCTAATATATGGGAATACTTGCATTGTTTTTACTTCTTTCTAGAGAATCATTGGAAAATGTCTAGAGTAGGACTTACAGGAAGACCCCCATACTGCTTTCTCAAGCCAGTTTAACCCTAAAGTGTGGGTGAATTTCAGGGTTCTCTGTTAGTTCCAATTAGACTGAGATGGAAGGATCAGTGGTTTTAGGGAAATGAATAAAGTACACTAGAAAAAAGTCTCCAGATTTGGGGAACTTTACCTGGTTACACTTCCCCAAAGTCCTCTTGTTGCACACTTCAGTAGCTCAGGAATTGGCTATAAATGGATCAAGTATTCTTCTGCCTTTTCAGGGAAAT
>NW_006788722.1:1582637-1587531 GCF_000442215.2 Lipotes vexillifer
GCAAATAATTCCTAAGTGTTCTAATTGTGCACAGGAGTGATAAATCCTTCTTGAAAAAGGGATGGATTCCAGTGGGATGCACTTAACAGGGTGTGCCCCCTGAGGACAGTCAGTATGTGATCATGAGAACATCCTAGCTTTGTTTCTCTAGATAATTACAGAATGGCTGCCTTACTTCCACAGCTTTGCTATGTGCACATCTGTCTGGATATGACAATCCCACAAGAAGCCGTCATATGTGAACCACAATGCCTTGACTCTCCAAGGCAGAGATACTAAATAATACCCATTCAAACTATGAATGTATATAATCAACTGGCCTGATCAACTGTAAAAAGAAAACCCAAGTAAAAACAAAGAAATACTAAGACCCAGAGTATGAGAAAAAGAGTGCATAAGCTAGCAGCATTTCCATTTACATCATACCTCACGTTCATAAAACACATCCTCCAATGTCTTTCCCCCACTGCCATCACCTACAGCCTCAAACAAAGGCTTGTATACCTGAAAAACAAAGACAAGAAATTGTTTTTTAACAAATTTTCATTTTTTATAAATATAAAAACTATATTTTTCCAGCAATATAGAAACTGTGCACCCATCTTAGAAAATCTATCCACCCAGAAAATCCAAACAACGAGAGTACAGATGGCATTCCATCCTATTGGCTTGTTCAGGCCTACAAGGCAAGAGGCAAAAGCAGTTCTACTTTCAGTGTACACTGAGCTGATTTCCACATTTGATTCTTAGGGCTAGTTAGACACATTATAGAGGCTAAAGGAGTGCTTGTGGTTTAATCAGTATGGCTTCATGGGTTCTTTAAGATGACAACTGATTAAAATTCATTATGGAATTTCAAGTGAGGAACGGGTGGAAATTGGGGAGAAACTCAAATTTTAATATTATGCTAAAGAACCTCTTGCAGTGACACAAGAGATGTCACAAAGGTTCACGCATTTTCTGCTGGCTTATCTTTCCTGGAGGGTTTCGGAAATCCATAGGCAGATAAGAGGGGTGTCATTCCAGTTCTAGAAAAGCTACCTGGAAGATCTGTATGTTGCTGTCTGCAGGTCAGAAGGAACGGTACCAGGGGATGAGGTTATAACCTTGAGCTGAGAAGCTTCAGGCTCTCTAAGAGCAACTGGGTGCTAGAGTAGGAGAGGACATAGCAGCCCTCCTTCCCTTTCCTGAATCCTGGCCACTGAGCAAAGGGAGTGGTATAAACATTATGTCCATATTTTCCCCTGTCCTTCAAGTAGACAGTCTGTACCTAACACTGTTTGCCCAATGGGCATTTGAAAGGATGGCTGGGTCAGGTTCTTTTACATAACTCTGGCATGAGCTCACATTTCCAGAACACTGCACCAGTCCCTTGGGGAACTTGCTTTATCAAGCACTTAAAAAAAAAAAAGGCTCAAATGACCGTTCCTTGGAGATTTAAACAAGTACTTGCTTGGCAGGGACCTTAAAAAACACCAATAGCTTGGGTTAGGAACTCAGCATATTTCTTTGGGAGAGACATTACAGCAAGAGATACTGCTTTCTATTGCACAAACATTATAAATGTTTTAGATAGATAGGAAGTGTAAATGTGATATGCGGGCTTCTAAAGTACATGTGATGAAATCACACAAGACATTTCGGGAACCTGGGATAAACACATACTCCATGGTCCGCTACTCTCTTCATTTGCTCGAAGTCCTCTGCTTGGGCCAGCAGGCGCAGTCCCTCGGGATAGAGCTTGCCACAGGTTGGGTAGAGGGTCTCGCGGTCCTCTTTGCTCAACTCGGTGCCAAAGGAGTTAAGAGTGATGATAAAAGCACGTCTGTCTGCCTCAAACTGAATTTGCAAGACATAAAATCAGTGAAATTGAACCATCTACTAAACGCTAGACAAATTCATGTCAAATGATTTGGACAAATCATTTCCAAAATGATTTGCTTTCCTTTCCTGATCTATGTCTAATTATAATACAGACATGTGTTATTAATGTTCCCGTAGTCTCTTCCTGTAATGGAGTAACTCTGCTTGCCAGAGAAGAATCACACAGTAGTGACAACAGCCCAGGAGCCCAGGACCTCCCACTAAACTTCAGTTCCCAGGCTCTCTGTTATTAGTTACTCATGTGTTTCTCTCACATAGGCCACTAGAGTCTCAAATGTGTCTTCCATAATAATTGGAATAATACCTACTTGCTGGGGTCGATTCAGAGATAGAACAAGGTAATGTAAATAGAAGGGCCTAGCAGAGTGTTTAGCACAAAATGTGCATATCATGCATGTTAAACATCCCTTTCTGATTGTTGATGTCAGTAGGATTTTTTACGTAATGAAACTGTGCTACTTACAATTCGTCTGTACTTTCCTGGTTTTGTTTTTCTTCTTTAAAGTTCTAGGTTAGATATCAATAAATTTAAGTCTGTAGCTAAGGATTACAGGGCTCAGGACAAGTGCTCTTCCTCTCAGGGCCTCAGTTTCCTTATTTGTAAACGGTGGGGTTTGTCTACACGATCTCTCAAGTGGGTCACATGTACTCCCGGCCTGTCTTCTCTGTGTTGAGCGCCACTAGGCACCCAAGCTCCCAGCCCGTCAGGCCTCTCTGTCTTATCTAACCACAGAGACCTTCTTGAAATTGCCTTCTCTTCCTTTGGACTCCTCTTAGTTTTCCTTCTACTGACTCTGACCATTTCATCTCTGTCCTCCATGGGCACCTCCTCTGCCCACCATGGGAGTTTGCCATCATGTCCTTGGGCTAAGAAAGCCTTCTCTATACACCCAAAGCAACCTGCACTTACCACGTTATTTTAAAATCTGTGCATGTGTCTTTCACCCCACAACACTCTAAAATCTTTGAGAGATCATGTCTCTCTTGTTGATTGTTCATTTTTGAATATCTAGTGACTGACACAGGAAGATATTAACTGTTTACTAAATCCAATGGAATGGTCCATGGTTCTACTATGGTTCTACTACTTTAAAAATTCTCTAATATTCTCTACAGTGTTGCTATCCAAGCTGTGTTTCAAGGATTAGTAGCTTTGACATCACCTGGAAGCTCGTTAGAAGTTCAGAATCTTAGACTGTAGTCCAGACCCAGTAAACCAGAATCTGCATTTTAACAAGATTCCGAGCTTATTCATACACACAAGAAAGTTGAAATGAATTGCTCTACAATACTATTTTTGACTAATTAATAACAAATCCAGACTTGCACCAGATTTTGCTGGAACTCTTTTGTTAGAACAGGCGTTTCCTATCAGTACAGTGAGAGTTGGTTCCTTCTGATCGTTTTGATTGCTCTCATGGAAATTATGGGTGCGCCAGAAGTGAGGAGTGGGCTTATTCGGAAGCAAAGGCAGCTGCCTCTGGCTACTGAATATAACCAGTCCTGTAAGTAATTTCAGACTTTCCAGGGATAAAAGAAGAAATGAAAGAGGGAGATTTCATGGCAATAAAAAAACCTTGAAATAATAGGACAGGGGGAGCAACAATGGAGTTAATTGTCCCAGATGACCTTCAACGTCCTTTCTAGTTCTAGAATGTTAGAATAATAAGGAGAGAAATAGGGCCAAGTAGGCAGCACTGCAGGCATGCAAGGCAGAGGAGGCAGCTGCATGGAGTAGAGCATGACATTTTGGAGGAATGGCCATAGCTCAAACCCTGGGGAAGCAGCTGGAGAGGCAGGATGGACAGGTAGCTGGGAAGAGAATAGGAGAGGCTTCACAAGCCATGCCAAGAAGAGAGGACTTTGACTGATGAGGCTGGTTATCTGAACACGCCACACACTTTCCAACTTCTTGTCCTGGTTAATACTTGTTCCCTTTGCCTACAGAGCACATACTCCATCCCATGACTCTCCAGGTTGAAATCCTACCTGCATTTGAGTGTTCCATCAAATGCAATCTTTTTCATAAGAAGCACTTCTCTTTCCTCTCTAATTAGATATGATTTCCTTTGACTCCTTATTATACTATAATTTCCCTTTTATTATAACTGTCTATCTACTTTACTACTTCCAGCCTAGAGGCTGTGTGTGTGTGTGTGTGTGTATGTGTATTCTCTTAGTGAAAAGAACTATAATTTTTGAATTGTAAAGGAGCTATTCTGCCTTTGACCATCCCTAAGCAGACAGTTTGCTATGACATCTGATTATGGAGGACAGTAGATGGGGTGGTACTAGTTTCCTGTAAGCCCTGTATCATTTTCAGAGGGCAGCCAGCCTGGGTGGTACAGTGTACATTGGATGTCTTTCCTTTCACTCTACCCTTCAAATACTCATGCATTTTAAAACCATAACTTATTTTTTGTTGTTGTTGCAAAAGATAACCATGCAGTGTTGATATATTCAAAACCATTATCTGTTGCTCATAATGGAGTTGGGCTCATCGAGTCAAAAATTCTGGCCAGTTCCTTACAGGAGGAAGGGTCTCCCTGGTGGGAGCCTTATTAGCATGTGTACTGACTGAGGGAGATGAAACAAACATATTCTGTGCTTATTTTTCACTGCTTTGTTAACCTTACAGACTGTCAGAAGAGCAGGAATAAGAGGCAAACAGTATACTGCAGCACATTTGTCTGGACCATAAAAAATTTCTTTTTTTAAATATGAAGCTACAGTCTTGTGATTAGGTCACATTTTAACCTGCAAGCCTAGGTTAATGCCCTCTTCCACTGTATTCAGTCTTTTAAAGTCTCCTGTCAAATGAGATCAAATGAGAATATGGAAGAACTTCAGAAACTCTAAGTGCTCTATAGTTGCACAAATAAAAGGGGAAGTAATTACATCATCTGGTATATTTATATAAAACTGACAAGCCTCTTCCAATCATATCATTAGAAATGTTATAACTGCATAACATACATAACTGATTTTTTTTTTTTTTTTTTTTTTTTTT
>NW_006788722.1:1587652-1607322 GCF_000442215.2 Lipotes vexillifer
TTTTTGCAGTACACGGGCCTCTCACTGTTGTGGCCTCTCCCGTTGTGGAGCACAGGCTCCAGACACACAGGCTCAGCGGCCATGGCTCACAGGCCCAGCTGCTCCGCGGCATGTGGGATCCTCCCGGACCGGGGCACGAACCTGCGTCCCCTGCATCGGCAGGCGTACTCTCAACCACTGTGCCACGAGGGAAACCCCATAACTGATATTTTTATATAAACGTACAAAGATAGTTAAATGGAGTTTTATTTTTAACACAGCTTGAAAAAAATCTAATCTAATAAGGTAGTATCATGGGTATAGGAAAGGAACTAAGAGAACAGAGGGTATATAGTATTTTGACCAAATCCTCCTGGTGATAAGTATTCTGCTAATACTGTGCTATCCTTTTTACATTTACAAAGACATAATTCTCATTTACTTCTGATTTTTGTAGCATGTGCAGTATGATCTTGCTTAAGAATTAGCACAGAAGAGCAGTTTTTATACAAAAGAACTGTGCAAGTGAATTTGATGTAGACATAATTTAACATAGATAAACATATAAGAACTGGAGCCAGACTACCTGTATTCAAATCCTGACACTACCACTTACTAGCTGTTTGACATCAGGCAACTTACTAGCCTTCTCTGCACCTCAGTTGTCCCTTCTGAAAATGAGGTACTAAACTACCCATCTCATTGTGCTATTTTGAAGTCCAAGTGAATTTGTATATATAAAGCACTTAGGATAGTATTTGGTATATAATAAGTGTTAGCTATTAATAGTGCCATTGTATACCTCTGTATGGTTATTATTATTTTTTCTTTTTTTATTGAATGAAAGATTCTTTAAATACTAAGTGCTTTACAATTTTGAAGTTTCACATTTCATATAACCCCTGAATAACCCTTTTTTCCCCCCTTACCCCTATATTACCCCTGCCGCCCTCCCTCTCCCCACTGGTAACCACTAGTTTGTTCTCTATTATCTGTGAGTCTGCTTTTTGTTTGTTCATTTGTTTTATTCACTGGTTTGTTCTATTTTTTAGATTCCACATGTAAGTGATATCATACAACATTTGTCTTTCTCTGTCTTATTTCACTTAGCATAATGCCCTTCAATTCCATCCATGTTGCTGCAAATGGCAAAACTTCATACTTTTTAATGGCCAAGTAGTATTGCATTGTGTATGTGTACCACATCTTCTTTACCCACTTATCTGTTGATGAACACTTAGGTTGCTTCCATACCTTGGCAATTGTAAGTAATACTGCTATGCACATTAGGGTGCATGTATCTTTTCAAATTAGTATTTTTGTTTCTTTTGGCTATATACCCAGCAGTGGAATTGCTGGGTTATATGGTAGTTCTATTTTCAGTTTTTTGAGAAACCTCCATACTATTTTCCACAGTGGCTGCACCAATTTACATTCCCAACAACAGTGTATCAGGGTTCCCTTTTCTCCACATCCTTGCCAACAATTGTTATTTGTATTCCTTTTGGTGATAGCCATTCTGACATGTGTGAAGGTTATTAATTTTAACATTAATCTTTTCTACATATTTTGTAGGTATAAAGTACATGAACCATTTCTAAACCACAGGAATTATGCCATGTACAAACTACATTTTTGAGCCAGAGATAATGTGGCTTTTTATAGTGTGGCTGGTAGTTAAATTTATGAAAAGAAATGGAGGAGCTTCATAGAGTTACCAGGCTGCTTGTATTATGTTATCAGCATGTCTGGAAGAGACTAACTCACTTTCTGACAATTAGCATGCCATGAAAAAAATGTTATTTATCGATGCCCACTGTCTGTATAATATAGACAAAGGCAAAAAATATTTTTTGGAGTTCTCCAAGGAGTTCTGACTTCAAGGACTGCTTTGACCTTAAAGTTTTAACAGTATCTTTAACTGTAAGATGTTAATAATTAGATATTTGAGGGGAGCTAATTTTATCAAATGCAGTTTCAGAACATTTGGTTGAAATATATGTAGACGAGGTTATTTCAGGTTTTTTTCTCTTCTTTCCCAAAAGGTAGTTCTTATCAGGCTTTTCTTGAAATCAGAAGTCACTGAACAGCTTAAATATCTACCCACCAGTGTAGAAGCAACTGTAACAGATAATCTAATGGTTAAAGATATTCTTTAGACAAAACTTTGTTTCACAAGGCAAAGCAAGAGCTTTTTAAGCCCAGAATGGTTTTTTGTTTTTTTTTTAAGATCCAAGCGAAATAGGAACCCAGCAAGAGTGATCTATGTCAAATAGTGCAAACTACGCCCAGAATTCCCCTCAGACCATTCTGATCTCTGGCCTGAGTCCCTCATGCATGTGCAGATTGACATTGCAAGCAAAAGGTCCTGTGGGCACAGATGAAATCTGTGATGATAAAGATGAATTAAAGAGAATATAATTATTCTCTTTTAGAGAGGTTGGAACCAATGGTGGCATCTGACACATTGTGAGGTTTAAGTGGGCATGCCAACTGTGAATCACTACCCATAGAATCTTCTTGCCAAGAGCGGGGATGCTCAATGGTTGTTCGGGGCAACCTTTATTTTAGGATTTATATAAGGAACCATGCCCACAGTAGACTTTGTTGCCAAGTTGTGGGGGTCTCCAGCTGCCCAATTTGGGGAGGGAAGTTGGTGATTATTATAAGAGTACCTATAGTGCACCAATTGTCCAAAGCATACTAAATTTTTAACTAATTATAATCTGCTTTCTTCATACTACATCAAAGTGAATCATGATCAAACTTCTATCAAAAACATTCTTTTCTAATTCCAAAGTAACTCTTCTATGTAGAAAACTAAGAAAATACCTCTTTTAACTGAAGACATCAAATGATATATGTACGATAAAATATACTGCTATTTTATTTCTAAATAAAAGAACTTCTAAGATTTTAAAAATTGGTAGGATTATATAAATAAAAAGTGTATAAGCACATTATTTGACATAAAAATATTCAAGGACTCTTTCTTACCTCAAGAATGGGGCACATAATTTCTGCTGTGACATCACCATGATTCTTACAGAATTTATAGAATGCCTCGATGTAAGACTTAAAAAGAAGAAAGATCATAAGGCAAGAAAATGAATGTATTTTCCTTCTGGAAATTTCTAGATCAGCTTTCCATGGGTTATTAAACTCTTTAATGGAAATTGAATTACTTTTCCCCTAGGGAGATATTTGATAATAAATTTGGTGTAAACTTTCACCTTGAAGCACATTGCACAGCCTAAAAAAGGAACTCCATAAAAGAACAAAATTGTATTTATCATAGCTTATAACTACTCAACAAGCACTTTTTTGCATGCCTCTTAGATTATTTCTCACTGTTAATTCTTGCTATTCTAACAAGAGTGCCAAACTCTCTTATGAGCTCTGCAAATAAGTCTAGATTTGGTCCTATGCTGATATTTAATGTCTCCTTGTGCTCAGGAGACACATTTGGGATGGCACTGAGCATGGAAGATACACTGGAAAGGCAGAGTCTAGGCTGTAGAGGCAGCCCTGTGTTTGAATCCCAAATCTGTTACTTACTAGCTAACTGACTTCTGCCAAGTAAATTTACCTCTCCGTGCTTCAGTTTTCTCATCTGAGGAATGGGGATGGCACATAGTTTTGCTGGGTGGATTAAGTGATCGAATGCCTATAAATGCTTAAAATAGCGCCTTCCATTAGCTATATCTCAGGGATGCTTCCTCTAAGCCCATAAGTCTTTATATAAAAAGGAAAACTGCTGCAATGCAATGCTTTTGAGAGGCTCACATGTTTCAGCATAAGAAGCTAGATATACAGCATGGCAATGTATACATATATGAATATATATATATATATTCATTCAGGTACTCTATGAGAGTGTCCAAGGATGCTGTAGTGGTGTGAGTGAAAATGGATATATTTTGCTCAGCCCTTATTACACAGAGTGACTCAAACGGCGGCAGCACAGTCCAGACAGACAGCTGGTCAGATTATACAGAGTGGTGTCTATGATGTTGTGTCCACAGATGGTCATCTTGGTATGCTGCACACTGTCAGTAGATTAAAATTGTGTGGACAGATTGACTGTGAAATTCAGGGACTCTGGTAACAGGATTGAGGACAGAGATGGACATACATAACACAAGGTTCACTATGTATGTTGGTTCTTTTGAAATGGATTCATATGGTTCACCACACTCATCTGTCCACCCACCCATCAACCATCCATCCATCCATCCATCCATCCATCCATCCAATTGACACCTTTTATGTTCCAGGCACCATGTAAAGAGTTAAGGATACAGAGAAGCATGGGATCCTCTCAAGGATCTTGCTGGCTGGGAGAAGTTGACATACATGTATTTAACTAGAAGACAGGCCAGGACTAAAAGAGCTTTGTCCCCAGTATGCCTAACTTCATAATTCAGCAGCTGGCTAACAGGCAAGTAACATTTAATAAAGAACTATGGTTATGATGTATTATGTAATAAAGAAGAACATAATATTTGGGGAAACAGTTACCTTGTACAGTTTATTGCGCAGTATTTCAATATTCAGTTCGTCTAGAGTATTTTCAGACATACAGTCTTGAAAGAACGGAGCTGAAAGCAGAAATTATTGTACAAAATAAATTAATCAAAACATGATTATAAACTGTAGAAAATGTCTCCTGAATGCACCACCCTCTTCCCACCCCTAACTAGGACACTGTGGAGGGGCAATCCACAGACTCGGTGAGGCTAACAGTGCTGGTGACAAGAAGTGTGATTACTTAGGAAGCATTTGCTCTGTGCAAGCTGTCACTAAACACTGGATATACTTGAACTTATTTAATCCTCACAACCTGGAACTACTCACTTTATGGTTTACTTTTTGAAGCCCCCCCCCCGACACCCGCCTTTAGATAACAGTAATATTTACCATTTGCAACCTTACTATGTGCCAATCATTGAGTTGTATTAAAACCATCTTAGTTTACAAAACTCTGTTATAGTAAGATATTATTGTTTTTAAAATGAGGAAACTGGAGTGAAATGAATTGTTCCAAGTCACCTGGCTGGTGGTGGGCAGAGCCTGTCATGCTTAGGGATATCTGCTTTCAGACTCACCCTCTTTCTGCCATGCTATGCTCCATTAGCACGGGACACTTAATAAAGATGTAATTTTTTTCTTTTTAAAATTTGTTTTAAACAGCAACTATTTTGATGAATGATCAACAGTGAATATAATCCAGGTTTCCTGACAATAACTGTATAAAATTATCCCATTAGTATTTTAAATGCTACAGCTGTTGTCAGTGCCAAATTATAATGAAATTATTATTTATTTCATCATTGCTTCAGGTCATTAGACAGACACTCCTGAGCATCTCAGAAAAATGGCATTCTTAAATTTCCTAAAACAAAATGTTTCCTACATGCAGCCTTATTAAGACAGAAATTTAAAATGAAAAGGAACTAAATATATAAAACCCAGCTAGAAAATTAATTTTTTGAAAAATTACAAGTTCTATCATTTATTTGCTGTGGTCAGGAACAAAGTACAGGGGTTTGGAGGTTGGGAGATGAGCGCTAGCTCCTTCTCAGCTACAAATGGTTTGCATGTGATCTGGTATACTTCATTGTCTTGATCTGAAAAATGAGGCAGCTGGACCAGATGATTCTCTAATGTCCATTTCACTTCTAGGAATCTGTATAGTATGACAGTATATTCATGGAGAAAATTGTGAATTGAAAGTGAATTTTCTAATACTGTGATAACATACACAAGCAGCTGTGCAATTATTTATGCATTCATACCTAATGGTGTTTCAACCAGAATGGCATTAAAGAGATCAGAAGGTGTCTCTGCAATATTGACTGCTTCCATTTCTGTGAAACGGCCCAACGGGTGGCACTTCACCAGAATTTCTTTCACAGACTTTTTTTGCAATGCACCGTTCATCAGTAGAATCACATTGTCTATCATGTAACTGCACCTGGTGTAAAAGAGGGCTCAGTCGTTAGGAAAACAGTTGCATGAGAATAAGAAACATCCCTCAGGTAAAAAACAAAAAACAAAACAAAACAAAATCCCACCTTTCAGGCACACACGCTTTCATTAAGGAAATATATATCTCCTTTTATTTTAAACTCTGGGTTTTGAGAGATGTAGGTGAGGTAAAATATCTGACTCTTAGAGGGTGCCATAGTTTGAAAAACTATGTTCACAGTTATAATACCTGACTGGTGGGGCCACACAGAAGATGACCCTTGCACAGTAAATGCCAAATGTGGTGGGTGGGGCAGAGAGTAGTGAGGGTGTTAAATTGTTTGGTTTCTCATAATGGACTATGGGCTTAAAAAGTTGAGAAACATAGACTTAAAGGGTTTCATTATACTTCAGAAACTGACTATTTAAATCTTTGATGAAGCCCATCGTTGAGTATTCAACGTTTTAAATATTTAAAAATAAATAAAAATATTTATTAATTTTAATATTAAAATGTTTTATATATTAAAAATTAAAATATTCTGGGTTTTTTTCCTCCTATGAGAGCAGATAGTCAACTTTCTAGCCTTTTCCCCTCCCAGAACCCCAAGAGCCCATAGGTTCACACTTTACGTGATTTCTCTATTCAATATAAGCTCTACCCAGGATATTCAAGCAATGAGGTCAAGAAGTAAGAGAGACATAGTCGCTTCCTTCACAGAAAATACAGTTTAAGGGAGGCACTGGTACATTGCAGTGCAGCATACAGTCTGCATACAGGAGATTACAGGGTGGTGTGGGGATTCAGAGCTGGGCACTAAACCAGTCTGGGATCAGACTTCCTAGGGAGTGACATTCAGGCTGCAACTTGCAGAATGAGTAGGAGCTGTCCAGGCAAAAGCGGTGGCTGGGAAAGGGTGCTTCCAGGCAGAAGGGAGAGCATGTGAAAAGCCCCAGAGACAAGAGGGCCAGGAACAAGGATGTTTTTTGCCTGCTGAGCACTGGAGGTGGGGCCCAGGCTGAACGAGCAGAGTCCTGAAAGACAAGATGAGGAATCTGGATTGAGGGCAATGGGAGATGCTGAATACTTCAAGGACAGGGGGAATTATGATCTGTGTAGATAGAATATGCATTAAAACAGGATAAGAAGTAAGCCAACACTTATATAGTAACATTTTTTACAAAAGTTATTTTATTTAATCATGATAATTACACTGTGATAATGATAGGTACTATTATTACCTCCGTTTTACAGATGAGGAACTGGCAGCCCAGACAGGTAAAAATCTCACCCATAACGACACAGCTAGCAAATGAAGAGGGATGAGAATCAAACTCAGACAGCCTGCTTCTGAAACTTTTCTCTTAACGCTCAGTTTATGCTGTGTTTAGTTGTCAAGGATGACACATAGGTTTCTAGGTTTAACAGTTAGAAGCTGGAGCCATTTATTGAGATGAGAGCACTGGAGGAAGAACGGGTTGTAGTGGGAGCTGATGTTTTGGACAGAATGAGTTTAGATGCCCAGGAGGAGATGCCAAATAGGCCTCGGACGTCTAAGTCCTGAAGAGACAGCTGTGGACCAGAGACATTTAGGGAGCGTGGGCAGGGGGTGCTAGTTTAAAGGTGGAAGCAGATGTCTTGGGAATGCTTGAGACCACATTCTAGAGTGTATGTCAAGAGTTTTGTCCTGAGAACTCTGGGGAACCCCAACATTTAAGGACCTTGATAGAACCTGAGAAGGAATGACCAGATGGTAGGAAGAAAACCAGGGAAGAGAATTCTAGGAAGAAGAGGTTAAAGGCCACAGGAAAGTCAAGGTAGACATTGAAGCAAGGTGTTCTCAGGATGCAGACACTAAGAGGTCATCTGGCACCACAAAACATGTTCAGTGGAGTTTGCTTGTGGAAGGGAAAGGGGAGAAGCCAGAAACCTGACCACTGTGTGTTTAAAATGAGTGGGAAGTACAGACGGTTTTGGTTTGTTTAATTGTTTTGTTTTTTAAAAGAGTTTAAACTATAAAGCAGGGGAAGGCAACTGTATGGAGACCCGGGGGCCAGAGGAGCTCTGGACTTTCAGTTTGGGTGGTTTTTTGTTTTTTTGTTGTTGTTGTTTTTTAAGGTGGGAGAGAAGAGAACACATTTAAGAGCTGAGGGGAAAGAGGCGGCCAAGAGGCTGAGGTGGCGGCTCAGAAGACGGAAGGGACAGCCAAGTGATGAGACAAGGTCCTCCACGTTTCGCAGTGATGGGACTCAACCACTGCACAATTTAGGCTTGAAAAGAACACCTTTCACTGGATGAAAATGAACCTGGTCACTTAGAAGCCCTGTCACTGGAGTCTGGCTGCAAGGGTTACTGGCTTCCTGTGCAAGAATGCATTTCCAGCAGGATAAGAATCTCCTGCATTGCAATTGAGCTTCTGCAATGTACCCCAATAAAATTTTTCCCTAAAGAAGTTTAGAAGAAGGCAATTATCCCTTTATAAAAAGCACATGACTATAAAGTTTCTTCACTCCCCCAAACAGCAGTACCAAATTTGGACATTATGGAATTTTAGAACCTTTTTTATCTCTCGAAAATGATATTAAAATGGAAGTGCTTATTTAACTGTCCCCTTATGGCTCAAAAGCTATTACCTGAGAGGGGAATTGCCAGCACTTAATAATCCTTAGCAGACTCCAGATGTTTAATTGTTCCCCCACAGCACCCCTGTAATGTAACAGCATATGAGCTGCCAACATTCCCAATGTGCAGAGGACTATGAGACCAACGCTGACGGGGGCAACCAAAGTCAATGCTATGAGAATTTAGCCCACACGTAACACTCAAGCCTATGCCTGTACAGTGTGTGTAGGGATGTGCACATGTGTATGTGTGCACATGCGTGTCTGGAGTGCTTTTTTTTTTTTTTTAAGTTAATAGAGAGGCTAGGCCCTCTATTGCAAAGAGCAAGGGCTATGGAGATTGAATTGTTTTATTTCAACTCATTTAAGTGGCCTTGTTTCTAAGATGGGACAACAGTAGCAGTTCTCATAGTTTTGTTCAGAAAATGAAATGAGACTCAGGATTTGGCCCATGGCAGGGGAGAGGGGTATCTTTCCTGTCCCTCCCTCATCACTGTCACATAGGCACCAGGCATATAATTATTATTGGCTGTTTGGGATGGCGGGGGGATAATGTGCCCAGAAGACAGCTTGCTCTTTCCAGAGTATAATCTTGATAGAACTCTAGGGCCTTGCTTCCAGTGGTTAGGAAAGAAATCTCTACTGGTGTTGCTTGAGTAATGTTTGAGTTTAAAGACATCTGGGTGCCCACCTAGCTCAAACTCCTCATGTTTTAAATAACTGTACTTATTAGTAGCAACAGAGCCAAAACTAGTGCCCACTCTATTAGGTTAATTTTTCTCCCACTCATGGTCTAGACAAACATCTTCAATTCTAGCCCCTTCTAAATATTTTCTTCTGTAACTTTGATATTGGCACCTGTGAAAATCATGAAGTCACCTGAAATTGTAAGAGTAAATGACTCTATTTCAAAAATTTTAGGTTGCAAAAATAATAATTTTTAAAAATGCCAATGCTGGGCTTCCCTGGTGGCGCAGTGCTTGAGAGTCCGCCTGCCGATGCAGGAGACGCGGGTTCGTGCCCCGTTTCGGGAAGATCCCACATGCCGCGGAGCGGCTGGGCCCGTGAGCCATGGCCGCTGAGCCTGCGCGTCCGGAGCCTGTGCTCCGCAAATGGGAGAGGCCACAACAGTGAGAGGCCCGCATAATGCAAGGAAAAAAAATAAATAAATAAAAGCAACAAGGGAAAAGCAACAGCCAGGCATTACATGCATTACATTACATACATGCAGTACATTATACGCATTACATGCATGCTCCCATTCAAGCCTCCCCACAAGTCAGTGCTCTAAGGACCATTATTACCACCACTTTACACATAAGAAACTGAGGCGGGCTTCCCCGGTGGCACAGTGGTTGACAGTCCGCCTGCCGATGCAGGGGACACGGGTTTGTGCCCCGGTCCGGGAAGATCCCACGTGCCATGGAGTGGCTGGGCCCGTGAGCCATGGCCGCTGAGCCTGCATATCCGGAGCCTGTGCTCTGCAGCGGGAGAGGCCACAACAGTGAGAGGCCCACATACAGCAAAAAAAAACAAAAAAAATGTTACACCCCTTCCTACTGAACGCAATGGTTTCTAACGAGAAATCCACCATTGTTCATGTTGCTTTTCCCCCACAAGTGTCACAGCTTTCAGGCATTTTTGTCTTTGTCTTTCAGAAGTTTGACTATGATGTGTCGTGGCTTGGATTTCATTGGGCTGTTCTTGTTTGGGGTTCACTCAGCTTCTTAAATCAGTAGGTTTGTGTTTTGCCAAATTTGGAAAATTTTTAATTACTGTTTCTTTGAATATATTTTCAGCCTTTCCCCTTTCTCCTCTCTTCCTGGGACTCATTGCTGCTGTGTATTTTGAGTCCCAGGAGTGACGGAGAGAATGGAGTTGGAGGAGTCTTAATCTTAAAGGATGTAGTGGGAAGAACTGGAAGCTTGAAATCCAGAAGCTTGGAGAAGGGCTCTGTGCCCACCTCACCCCCCCAACCCCCCAGTCACCCC
The DNA here is from genome assembly GCF_000442215.2 of Lipotes vexillifer. Classification (NCBI taxonomy): domain Eukaryota; kingdom Metazoa; phylum Chordata; class Mammalia; order Artiodactyla; family Lipotidae; genus Lipotes; species Lipotes vexillifer. Next base: position 1,598,215 of record NW_006788722.1, read on the forward strand.
TGCAGACTACTTCTGCACTTCCACAAGCTAAGCAGAAGGAGCCATTTGCATCCCATCATATCAAAGGTATATACTATTAACATAGTTTATGACTGTTTGTGCTGATCTTGATCACCTGGCTGAGGCAGTGTTTGCCAGATGTCGCCACACTGAGAAGGTACTGCCCCCTCTTTCCACACTGTACTCTTTGGAAGAAGTCACTGTGTACAGCCTACCCTTAAGAAGTAGGGAATATGGTTCCCCTCCTTGAGGATGGAGCATCTACACAAATTATTCTACAAGGGAGATTTGTCTCTTCTCCCTCATTTATTAAGTTATCCAATCATTTATTTAGACCAGGATGGTCTCATAAATATTTACTTTACATTTATTTTTATTTGGGGTGATAATTCAGTACAACTTCCTTTATTTTGTTGCTCAAATTGTTCCAGCTTTAGCCACTAAGGGCTCTTGCAGTTGGCTCCTGTGTGCTCCTTTAACATACCCAACCATTGCAGGTTTTTTGTTTTGTTTGTTTCGTTTTTCATGTCTTCATATTCTGGCATTCCAAGACAGTTTAAGTTCATCTTGTATATTTCTTGCCCCAGTCCTAGAATTAGCTTTTTCTCCAAGGAACGCTGATTCCCTTTATGGGGGAATGGTGTTAGAAACCAAGATCTGGGCATTAGGTGGGGTATTTACCAGTGTGGTTTTTATTGTAGGCATTCTCAGCTAAGAGCAAAGAAATGTACACATACCTACTAAGCAAGGATTCCATCAGAGTATTATTCTCACTCAGTAGGTCCCACTTCAAAAACCTTATCCATGGCCACACTTCCTTCTACCACATAGAAGTATACTATTTGCAAATCTTCAGCTCCAGGCAAAACCTCTTTCTCCAGCCTCAGATCCATATTCTTTCACTTCCTTTCTGTGAATGTGACTACTTGATTTTCTCATAGGCACCTCAGTCACACTATCTCAAAAATCTTATTGCCCCTAATCTTTCTCCTTCTTCTGGAATCTCTATCTTTATCAGCAACCTCACTACTCTTATTCCTAAAAATCTCTCAATGGCTTCCTTCTGCCTTTAGAATGAAACACAAGTTTCTCATAATTGTATTCAAGGACCTTCATTCGCTGGTTTCTGATTACTTCTCTGGCTATTGATGTGAATTATATCATTAAAAAGAAAGTATATATTTTAGAAGAGAGACTAGAACAGACCCAAAAAAACTTTTAAAGGGTGGGAAGAAGACTTTGCAAGAAGAATGAGGAAAGGCCAGGATGGTTAAAGGAGCCCAAAGAGAAAGTGTCATCACAGAATGCACAGGATGAGGACATCTACTGTGGTGAGTTATGAAAAAGCTGAAAATATATCCATTAGACTTAGCAACTAGAGTGGTTTCGAGGGCCTGGTGGGGTAGAAAATAAGACTGGAGTGGGTTGAGTAAATAAGTGAGAATATAGCAGTAGAGACTATCCTTTCTAAGAAGTTTGGCATCAAGGGGTGGGAAAGGGTAGAATATCATTATCTTCACGTGGTTGCTCTGTAAATTAAATCATATCACACATGTGAAAACAGTTTGGAATCATAAATTGTCACAGTAAAAGGAGCCCAAGGTTTGAAACAGATAAGCCTAATTCTAAGCCCAGCTCTGTTACTTAAAAACCAGTTTAACAAGAGCTTCATTTCCTCATCTTAAATGGAAATATTTATTTAACTTGAATGGTTGGCACCAGGATTAGTCATACATATGAAAGCATTACTGCAGTGCCTCCTGCAAAGAAGGAGGGTCATACATCCTTAGAGGAAGTTCATTCTCTATAAACCGGACCTTGGAGGAAGAGGAGGAGAAAATTATAAGCCACATACATAATCTTTAGAGTAAAAAATTTGCAATGTTCATACTGTTTCATCAAGTCTGAGATTTCTACATCTCTGCACTTTTACACTTAGTTCTAGTTAACAGAATCCTTTCTAAATTTACCTATTGCTCTTAGAAGAGAAGGGTTTAGGGACTTCCCTGGTGGCCCAGTGGTTACGAATCTGCCTGCCAATGCAGTGGACACAGGTTCGATCCCTGGTCTGGGAAGAGCTCACATGCCACGGAGCAACTAAGCCCGTGCGCCACAACTACTGAGCCTGCGCTCTAGAGTCCATGAGCCACAACTACTGAGCCCACGTGCCACAACTACTGGAGCCTGTGCACCTAGGGCCCGTGCTCTGCAACAAGAGAAGCCACAGCAATGAGAAGCCCGTGCACCACAATGAAGAGTAGCCCCCGCTCACCGCAACTAGAGAAAGCCTGCGTGCAGCAACGAAGACCTAATGCAGCCAAAAATAAATAAAGTTAATAAATTTTTTTAAAAATTAATGTTTTCTCTTTGGAAATGTAATCATTAATCTCAAAACAATGCTGGTTAACTCATCATAAATGATAGCTGCTTTTATGTATAAAAAGGCCTGAACCCCTTTGTGAAGATGGAAGCTCTTCATGACTAAGTCTGAATTCTCCTTTCGGGCATGACTGGATAGGAAACAACTTGGCGAATTTGGAGATGACAAGAGATTCATCATCTCAAAGCATTGTGACTAAGGTTTGGCTTCATCATGTGAGCCACACCCTGATGTCAGGACTGGTTCCTTCTACCTAAGTGGCTGGATCAGCATCCTTTCCTATGCAACATATAATATAGTGTTCTCAGTGATAATGATGCTGTTTTAGGCAAGCAGGACTGTGATACGATTCTAGGTCACACTTGTACATATGGAAAATACAAGATCAGGGACATAAAATGCACGATCAAGGGATTCCCTGGTGGCAGTGGTTGAGAGTCCGCCTGCCGATGCAGGGGACACGGGTTCGTGCCCTGGTCCGGGAAGACCCCACATGCTGCGGAGCGGCTGGGCCCATGAGCCATAGCCGCTGAGCCTGCGCGTCCGGAGCCTGTGCTCCGCAATGGAAGAGGCCACAGCAGTGAGAGGCCCGCGTACCGCAAAAAATAAATAAATAAATAAAATTTTTTTAAAAAGCACGGTCAAGAGTAATTGTTCATGGAAAGTATAGGAGTGTGTGTGAAATACATTAGGTGTACTTAAGTTATTTCATTCCTGAATGAAACTCCTCAGTGAAAGGTACTGATCCACCCTTAACAAGCCCACCAGTTATTTACTGTCACATGGACAACAGGGCCATGTTGAAAGTATTTTCCCATGTGTTAATTTTCAAATGAAAGTTTTCCTTGATTGTATTGATAAACATTTCTGATATATCCCAGATTTATTCAATCCAACGCTAATCCCATATACTCAGATGGGGCAGCCCTGCCATTTAGTCTGATATGCTAATAGACTGTTGAGATTTAGAATATCCCCATAAACACACTGCTCCCTCTTGAAATCTGACATTTTGGTTAACATTTCTTACTTCCCTGAAGTTTCCCATTTTTTAAATAGAGGAAGTGAAAATTAAAACCATTTTTAAAAGCAATTAATTTTGCTGTCACACTCATTTTTTTTTCCTTCCAGGAAAATAAAATACTGAGAAACTACTAAGAAGTCAGCATTGCTGTAACAGCACATTTATAACAAAAATGCTTATCACTATGCATTTCCCAAACCCTTGGTAGCTCTGGAATCTTTAGAAAACTCTTTTCTCCAGTACTTAAGATTCTCTACAATCTTGGTCTAACGCATTTGTTTGGATTAAAAATTCTTCAAACTTATTTGTCCTTTTCTCTATCAGTGTCTTTGTTCCTACTCTTCTCTATATGGATAAAGCAACCCTTCCCCACCAATTGCTAAGAGCTGAGATCTTTCCCATCCTTTAAGGCCAATATTCAAATATTCATTTTAAGCTTTTAAAATGTCTCTAGCTAGAAGTGATATCTTTTTCTCTCTAAATTTCTGTATTTATATTTATCTTGGTGTGAAATTAATTTTTAATATACATTGGCAGTAGCAATGGTGAACATGAGCAACAGTTAGCTCATCCATTCACAAATAGTTATTATATATCTAAAGATCTAAGACCTGGATTCCTGCACTAATTTTGCCACTAATCAATTGTTCTTGGGTAAGTGATTTTACATGTTCAAGTGTAATTATTTACAGATAATTCCTACCTATCTTTATTACTTATAGTATCCTTAAAGATAAGGACTTTGTTCAGTACATTTTTTGTACTGAGGCCTGAACCATACTTGCACAGAACAGAGACACACACTGATGATTTTTTTCAATTGATGAATAAATTTTTCTCTATGTTCGGACAAATATGTTAATTCTGATATTCCCTGAGTAAACAGAATCAAGAAGATAATTGGCATTTTTTCTAGGGGTCATAGTTGCTTATTCCTTGCTTTTTCTATACTTTTCTACTGAGGAGAATAACATTAGTGAGATCGCTCCAGTGTCGCCCCTTCTCTAGCACTGTATGTAAATATTACAGAAATTCATAGGAAAACACCAATGGAGTGATACTTCTTGCTCATTAGGCAGTTAAACATGCTGTGTCTATAATATCTTGTTCTCCACCTAGTCAAGAACAGTGACTGGTAAATCTCATCTTTATTATATTCAAAACACCAGTCACAATAAATTTTGGAGAATCTTATTTCTTCCAATGAGGAAAGAAAAAAAGAAACAGCTGAGAGGACAGGGTAGAGGAGCAAAATTTTCATACATTGTTGGAGCATGAGAGAGCAATCTGCTAATATCTATCAAAATCTAGAATTTTCACAGCTGTTGACAAAGCAATTTCACTTCTGGGAATCCAACGTAAGGAAATTCTGGCATGAGGAAGCAAATAAATATGAACAATGATGTCTGCTGTAGCATTACTTGAAATAGCAAAGAAATTAACTATATGGACAAAAGGGGGATGATTAAATAAATCATGGTACATCCAACACAATGCGATACAATATATGCTTTAAAATAAGATAGATCTATATATACTTATGTAGAAAAATCTTATTACATAAAAAGACAAATTGTAGGCAATACATTGTTCTAAAAAAATAAAACCAACTATGTGTATTTATATTTATTGGTTTAGACACAAACGTATGCATATACATAAAAGTTTTTTCAAATAGAAAGAAATTTGGAAAGGCATGCATAAAATTTATGAGTGTTTGCCTCTGGGCTTTGGGAAATGGGTACTGGAATATACTCTTTACTTAGAAAATCTCTGTTCCATATTTCTAAAAATCCATCTCATAGGATTGTTGTGAGAATTAAATAAATTTAATACATGTAAAGTGATTATAAAATTGCTGGCTTGTAGTAATCACTAAATAAATTTTTTAATAAAAACTCTTTAAAAAATATACACGTGCCTCATTTTCAATTAAAAAAAAAACAAAATAAATGAGACAAAATAAAATACAACTAAGGCAGTGGTTATCTGGATAAGTACCACAGTGGATTTCAGTTTCTCCAGGTTATGGGACAGCCTTAAGTCTTTTACTAACAATCGCTGGGGAAGGAGCAATACTTTGGAAAACAGGTTGCTGGGATCAATCATGCCCCCTGGTGGTTGATTGCTGCCTAGCCAGAAAGTTGGCCAAGAAAAGGATAGAACCTGTCCACCTTGGCCCTGATGTATCAATACTATACGTTCTGTGGCATCCATTACCTTAACATCGTTAACCCTCAGACACCACTTTTGCCGATGTCAAGTGGCATCGGCAACCCACCAGCCATACTGGTTAAGCCTGTGTTTCTGCTCTCTCTGCTGGATGTGCCTCCTGTTCATGTACAAACAGGGTCATTCTTCAGGCCTCCTTTATGCAACCTTTTCTCACTTTCACAGGTGACTAGACCCCAATGCATAAAGTTAGCTACATTTTTTGAGTGTATGTGGATATGCTGTATGTGTGGATTTATTTGTGTATTATATATGTGCATATTTTTCAATCAGCCAGTTTCATGGATGTACGATTTATATAGTCACACAGGATTCCACACTTAGAAGGGCCCTGTGCTTGGTTTAATTCTCTGCTGTTGTTCTCCTGAAATTACTAAACAACATTTTTGGGTTTTTTTGTTTTTTTTTTTGCGGTATGCGGGCCTCTCACTGTTGTGGCCTCTCCCATTGTGGAGCACAGGCTCCGGACGTGCAGGCACAGCGGCCATGGCTCACGGGCCCAGCCGCTCCGCGGCATGTGGGATCTTCCCGGACCGGGGCACGAACCCATGTCCCCTGCATTGGCAGGCAGACTCTCAACCACTGCGCCATCAGGGAAGCCCTACTAAACATTTTTTAACAAGGGCCCTGTATTTCATTTCACTGGGCCTCACAAAATAATGTTCTACTTTCAATTAGACTCACAACTCTAAATTTAATATAATAATTATTATTTTAGATGAGGAAAGCAAGGTTTTGAGTGATTCAGGAACTCTTTTCAGGGTCTCACAACTGGTGTATTGTAGACAGAGAACCTACCTACTGGCTGTAAGAATTTCTCACGTGCATCAGGGTCACCTGATTGAAAGGCTTACTGAAAGTGCAGATTCCTAGATCACAGTCCAGAACCTACTAAAACACACTTTTTAGAGGAATGGTTTTAGAATCTGTACCTTAAGTAACTCTTCTACTGGCTTAGAGAACAAAGTCTATATTCAATTCATCACTAATCTTAGAACCTAGCATAGGCCTTCACTCATAGCAGTAACTTAATAAACATTATGCTGATTAAGTATCATTCAGTTACAGATCAACCAAGCATCACTTTTGCAGAAGAGCACCAGTGTTTTTACATTCAAGTGCTTGAGAGTTTTATAGGAGGAAGGCTTTATCAGCAGCTAGAGTTGAGACATTTTTGCCCTGCACTTGTTCCCCATTGAACATTCACATGGGTAGAAAGCCTTTAAGTTGGTGCAATCTTTATATTTCAGAACTTTTCTGGCCAAAGAGTCAGAATCACAAATGCATAGTGCTGTCAAATAGTCAGTCTCATAATATTATTGGGAATTTGATTCTTGAAATCAGAACTTAACAAATTAAATACTATACAGACTTGGAGGTAAGGAAGACACAAAACATCTAGAATGTTCATGACCAGATAGAAGGCTATATAAACATTTAAAAATATTAGAGGGGGAAGGGGGTGAGGGGAGGAGAGGAGGTGGAGGAGGGGGCATGGGCTTGCGCCGCTGAAGTCCACTCACTCGCTGGACACCTCCTGGCAAGTGGAGGGGATCCGCTGCGGACCAAGGAAAGTGGAGGAGCCTGGTGGCAGCCACCTCCTCTTCTGCACTTCCCTGCACTCTCATCTCTCTCGGCCTTGGCCTCTGACACGAGAAAGAGATGCTGGTTGAAAGTTTTGGAGATCCCTGTTTTTTATGGAACACAGTTTTGTAAAATTTTCATAAGGTTCCTTGGCAATAACATACACTTGTGATGGACCCTAGAAATACTGCTGTGTTAAGATTGGGTTCTGATTCCGAAGGATTTTCAAGAAACAGTCCCTCTGCCATCAGTACTGGCACACTGGTCAGCAAGAGAGAAGCAGAGCTAGAGAACAGCACAAAGGAAGAAGAGGACCTTCGCAAGTGGAATCGGGAAAGAAACATTGAAGCAGGGAAAGATGATGGTTTGACTGATGTACAGCAACAGTTTTCAGTGAAAGAAACAAACTTTACAGAGGGAAACTGAAAATTGAAAATTGGCCTTCAGGCTAAGAGAATTAAAAAACCTCCAAGGAACTTAGAGAACCATGTATGTCCACCTGACATAAAAACAACTATCAAGCACCCAAGAAAAGTGCTTAAAAATGGGAAGATGACAGATGAAAAGAATGAACACTGTCATTTCAGTGGTGTCCTGTGATGCACAAACGTTTTCAATTTTGATGAACTCCAATTTGTCTGTTTTTTCTTCTATTGTCTGTGCTTTGGTGTCATAGCCAAGATATCACTGGCAAATCTAACATCAGGTTTTCCCCTATGTTTTCTTCTAAGGGTTTATAGTTCTGGCTCTTATGTTTAGGTCTTTGAGATATTTTCAGGTATCCATCTCACTCTGAACTTGCTCCCTGAGTTCAGAAACTGATTAAGATAGCATGGCATACTTTGGACATTGGAAATTATTATAAAAAATGTAATGTATGGGCTTCCCTGGTGGCGCAGTGGTTGAAAGTCCGCCTGCCGATGGAGCAGACACGGGTTCCCGGTCCGGGAAGATCCCACATGCCGCGGAGCGGCTGGGCCCGTGAGCCATGGCCGCTGAGTCTGCGCGTCCGGAGCCTGTGCTCCGCAACGGGAGAGGCCCCAACAGTGAGGGGTCCGCGTACCGCAAAAAAAAAAAAAAAAAAAAAAAAAAAGTAATGTATAAGCTATGGATATTGGACTAGCAACTATTATTTTGATTAGGTAATACACTCCTATGATTCAGAATTTAAAAGATAAAAAAGGAAACAATAAAACATTGCTACCGGGCTTCCCTGGTGGCGCAGTGGTGGAGAGTCCGCCTGCCGATGCAGGGGACACGGGTTCGTGCCCTGGTCCGGGAAGATCCCACGTGCCGCGGAGCGGCTGGGTCCGTGAGCCATGGCCACTGGGCCTGCGCGTCCGGAGCCTGTGCTCCGCAACGGGAGAGGCCACAACAGTGAGAGGCCCGCGTACCGCAAAAAAACAAAAAAAACAAAAACATTGTTACCATCATTACCCTTCTCTCCCCTGAGTACTCAAATCCATTTCGGAATCTCCTTTTACGCAATCATGTGATAACCCCCTACTAACTATGATAGCTAGTTAAGCAGAAAAACAACAATTTCTCAACCCAAATGAAGAAAAGTGTTCTGATTATTGAAATTGTCTTACTTGGAAAATAAATAGAAACACATTGTTTGGAACCAAAATTGTGCAAACAAACTTCCAGGAGTGTAACTCCATCAGTGCCTTTGATACCTCCCACAAATATATATATATATATATATACACACACACACACAAACAAGCAAATACATGCAAACCCCCCCATTTAAAAATATAAATGGTACCATACTGTAAAAAAAAATAAAATTAGAAAAACTTACTTGAAAAAATGCTGATAATAGATATTTTAAATTAATTAAATTATTTTTACATGATTTTCTTTTAAAATGTATAGAAAGAGT
>NW_006788722.1:1607530-1626855 GCF_000442215.2 Lipotes vexillifer
TGTATAGAAAGAGTGTAAAAATATGTCAAATCATGGTGAGATTAAGAATGATTAATTTATTCATATAATTTTATCTAACTTAAATGGGCTTATTCTTTTTGATTAGAAATAACAAAATCCTTTTTCTGACTTGCAAATTCTTTCTTCCCTTAGCTTAGAATTTCCAGGAATCATTGACTGCTTTCTCTCATTCGTCATAAATCAAGGCACTAAATTCTGTTGTCTACCTCTCAGATGCATCTAACCACTGTCCCCTCTTTCTTAACTCTACTATCAATATTTCCACTCTAAACTTTAAAAATATCTTCCTCTATGGTTTCTCTGGTTCAAGCCTCATTTCTTTAACACATCTTTCACAATACCAACAGAATCATTTTCCTAAAATATGTATCAGATCATTAACCCTCACTTTTCAAGGCAATAAGAGTTGAAAAGTAAAAACAAACAAAAAAGTCAAAGTAGCACCTTTGAAATGCTATTTGGAGAGCCCCGATGTCGCATCTTAGCATCTCTACTACTTACTGGCTACAAGGACTTGGGCACTTGAAGGCTTTCTGAAAAGCCTTCCTTGATTGTTACTTATAGAGACTTAGGCCAGAGCCCTAAATCAGGCCAGGCTCTTACTCTCGTTCCCCAGTCCATGCTCCTGCTCTTGTGTGGGCTCCAGCCACACCTGAGATGACTTATCTCAAGATACACAATCTTATCATGCCTCACTGATGTACATGTATTCCTTTAATCAGATGCCCGCTGAAATACTGGTTCAAATTCTACTTTCTCTGCAAAATCTTTTAAAAGAAGATTTAGTTATTTCATCCTCCAGACTCCTCTAACTGAATGTTCAAGTCTCTATTATAGCTGTTGTTTAATTCTGTCATCTTTTCACCCTTTGTGGACACATATGCTTGCTCCATTAGAATGTAAGTTCTTAGTGACTCAGAATTAGGTTATTTATGTTTTGACTAACAAGTGATGGGGTAACCAACTCATCCAGTTTGCTGAGGTTTTTCCTGGTTTGAGCATCAAAAGACCTCATCCTGAGAAACCCTTTAGGGCAAACCAAGGTATACAGCCTCCTAATGTACAGCACAGTTCAAAGCCTACAGCAGGGTTATAAAGTGTCACTGGAATAGTTAAGAACTTTGGTTAGCTTTCATAAATGAATCTCTAAAGATTTCTTCACTGTGTGGTCCTTAACCTACGATTCTTGGCCAATGTTACTGTGAAGTATTGAATATTCTATTTCCTTGGTCATCCTATATTGAGAAAATTTGATTATTTCAAGAGATTAAAACAATCTTAAAATAAAATTAGTATTTTGAATATTAAAATGTTATTCTAGTCAGATGGCTAATCTCAAAAGATAGGAGAAATTGAAATGCTGCTGGAAAGTGTTGAGTAGGAGGGAAGAAAAATAAAATAATCCAAGCCTATATTACATAGTCTCTTCATTAAAATGCTATTGGATTCATTCCTTTGTTTCACACCACTGTGTATAATTATAGTACATAAGACCTCCAGATCTTCCTGCTATTAGGCATTTAAAAATATCCATTCCAGATTTTCAAAACAAGTTTTACATATACAGTAATTATATCACACGCATGTGCAATGCTTAGATTATATTTATCATACCACCTTAAATTTAGACCATCTCTATTAGGGTTGACTTAATCATTTTCATAATGATGCCCTGGGCCATTTCCTAATAGGGCAGGAAGTAATCCTATTTGATGGGAGTTCATAGGCGCTAGACAGACACTTGACTTTGCAACATGTTCTAAAAGAGAAATAAGAAAAATAGTTTCAGAACTATTGGACAACTGTCCTGCACACATACCTTTGTTACCTTTTGTTATGGTAACACATCTTTAGGTTCTGCAGAGCGCAGCTGGATGCTGCCAGTGTTGGCAAATCACACGACACGGTGGAACCAACCACAGATTGAGATTCAGAAGACCTCGGTTTCAGTGCAGTTGAGCTCTCTGGTCTCTGACAAGGAGATAATCCTATCCATGTAATTAACTGTGGTGAAAAACTCATAAGAATAATTGTGAAAGTGACTTCCAAGTCATAAAGTTGAGGCACCATAATGGGACATTTTTAATTAGGGGTGCACATCAGAATAACCTGCATGCCTTCCAAAATACAGGTGGGCCCCACTCCAAGGCCAACTGGGTCAGAATCTCCTGGGATAGGGATCAGAAATATACTTATTTTTTTAAAGGCCCACAGATATTTCTGATTTACTTGCCTTTTTATAAACTATTGGGCCAGTACAAGATCATTAGTTTTCTAGAATGATGGACCTGAAATCAAATCCCTTCCAAATCTCTTAATAATGTTGTGACTTTGAAATATACATGAATATGTTGAGCCTCAGTTTCTCTAGTTTGAAAACTGGAGATATAAACACTTCTTTGTGTAGAGATGTAGGTAAAACATCTAGGTCAGATGTCTGATAAGTAACCTAAATACCTGAAGATCATAAGACAAAAGGGAGTGTTGGTGACTGTGGCTAATTGGAGAATGCAAGCCTTAATTAAACATATTTTAAAAAATTACTGTAAAGCCTGACCTGGTCACACAAAATGTATCTGCAGGCATGACATTTGGTTTTTACCCCTAACATATGGGCCAGTAAATAACCAATTCTCAAGTACTATATAAAATATAAAATCCTGAACTGTCTGAAAGTATGTTTCTATATGTATGTGTAAGATACTGCTAAATACAGGATTATATATTGATTCAGCAAATATTCAGTGCCCATTATATACTTGTAAGTCCAGATAGAGATACTAAAAGAACTAATTCAAAGAGTTTACAGCCGAGAGAGAGAGAGACAGAGAGACAGAGAGAGGCAGAAGATAAATTAAAACATGTCCATTACTAACAATGCTGATTCTACCAAAACTACATTTCCACGTCTTATTTTTTATTAACATTCTACCCAGGTATTTGTGACTGTCTGAATTCTTATACACAGTTTTTAAACATCACTAATGACTAGAAATATTTGGAATTTTAAGTAATTTTTTTTAGAAACAGTATATTTTAACTAGATTGACATGGTAGTTTGCTGTGAAATAAGAAGGCTAATTAATGCTAAGGCTCCTTCCAGGTTTAAGATTCTATAATTAGGAAGCAATAAATCGTGGAAACATCACGTAAGAGGAACCACTGACCAAATGACTCAGAGTCATTCTTAGAGCTGGAGCGTCTCTTCACATATTTGGGGAAAATTTTCATCATGTGAGATCGTCTTGCAACCTAAAAAGTACAAAGCCTGGCAGCTTTCTCATTCAGTTAAAATTGGACTGTCCCCTGTCATCATCACAGGTCAGATTTTCCGAACTCATCTAAAATCTGAGCAAAATAATTTTACAAAGCCTACTGCTAATTATTTCAAATCATGACTCCTCCACTTTTTAGATCTGTGACTTAGGCAAGTTATTGCACTTAAGTTTTCGTTTCCTCATCCTTAAAATGGTGATGATCAGAACTGAATAAGACTTGTCATGAGGGTTAAATGAGACAATGTTTGTAAAGCACTTAGCAGAGCCTTGGCATATAGAAATAGTTCATAAATGGTGTCTAGCATTTGGATTATCATTTTTACTGTTACACAACTATGGCCATGTTGTCTTAAAGCTCAGGAATCTTTAATGTCTTCATAATTACCCATGCCAGACATTTTTGCAGGAGGCTTCCCTGCTTACAAATCCTCTCTCACAGGCGGCCATTCAAGATTAGATATAGGGCTTCCCTGGTGGCGCAGTGGTTGAGAGTCCGCCTGCCGATGCAGGGGACACGGGTTTGTGCCCCGGTTTGGGAAGATCCCATGTGCCGCGGAGAGGCTGGGCCCGTGAGCCATGGCCGCTGAGCCTGCGCGTGCTCTGCAACGGGAGAGGCCACGGCAGTGAGAGGCCCGCGAAAAAAAAAAAAAAAAAAGATTAGATATAAACTCGGATCTGACTCAGTCCAAAGCTCAAGCGCATTCTACTTCACCCCAACTGTTATGGAGAGGAATAAATCTTGGGAACAAACCTGGCCTTTTCTTTTGTCTCTCCTACATTTGGGGTTTCTGCTAAAGATTTTATTTTTAAGGAAAGGCCTTGCAGATACCAACAACACACACATACATGAAAAATACTCTGATGTTATAAAGGCCAGCTTCATTAGCCTGGCCACTGAAGACTCCATTATCTGGTTGGAATTTACTTCTCTAGCCTCCCTTCCCCATTTCTCTCCTTCCCTTTTTGCACAGCCTACTCCAGCCCAAACTGACCAGTTATTCCTCATGCAGGCAGAATCCTTCCCTCTTCATGCGTCAACCCCAGATGTTCAGCCTTCTCCCGAATCTCCAAATTCTACTCCATTTCCAGGCCTGGCAACAATGTCGGCCCTTCCAGAATTCTCAAAAAAAGTACTTGGGCTTTAGACTGAGTCAGACCCAAGTTCATATCTAATCTTCATCCCTGACTAGTTGTATATTGGTGGAGTCTTTAAAAATGTCAGCATCTGTGTCTTGCCTATAAATAAAATTCTATACTACAGTGCTGATAGGAGGATTGACTGCACAAACAAGGAACACAGGCACTAACAACATGTCTCAGGGACATCAGTGGTTACTTCCTGCCTGGAATTATGATCATTTCTTCTACTTGCTTATTTACGGAAATGGTACAGAACAACTGGATCACTATGTGGGAAGAACAATTTCAGCTGGATCTCTAGTCTCATTCCTTACACCAAAATAAATTTTAGATGAATCAAAGTTTTAAACGTAAAAAATGAAACATCAACAACAACAGCAAAAAAATGGAAGAAAAGACAGGTGAGTTTATTGATGAGTTGGAGTGGAGAAGGCCTTTCTAAGCAGGACACAATAATCAAAAGATTGTACAATGAAAAGACTGCCGGTTATAGCTAATTAAAAAATTTCAATGTTCCTACAGCAAACAAACAATATAAAAATAAAAATAAAATTATATTATATCAAACTGAGAAAATAAATTTTCAACACATATGATGAAAGGTTAGCTTTCTTAACTTAAAAAGAGCTTTTATATATAAACAAAAAATGCTGAATAACCCAATAAAAAAAATAGACAAAGTATTTGGTCAGGTAGCAAATAAAAGTATTTGATCGGGTAGCAAATACACATGACTAGTTAAGTGTGAAAAGATGTTCCCTTTTGCTAATAAAAAAATATAAATTAAAGCAGAGATACGGTTTTTAACCTATTGGAAGGGCAAAACTTAAGAAGGTAGTATGTGATGTTGGTAATGGTTAAGGCTGCAGACCCTCTCATGCGCTGTTGGGATGGTTCAACTTAGCAAATTTTTTAAAGATAAAAACGGGGCATTCCTTTGATCCACTACTCACACTGCTAGAAATTTAGCTTAGAAATAAATTCAAGACCTACAAGTAATAAGCTAGCTGCAAAACATTTTGTAATTAAAAAAAAGTTAGTTAGTTGTTAATAGATGCCTGATAAATGGAGTCATGATATGTACCAAACACGGACTTCTATGCAGTTATTTAAAAAAGTATGACATTGATGAGGATATTTCTAACAAATATTAAGTGGGAAAAAACTGATTCCGTTTGTATAAATTGAAAATGTGGGGGTAGGGTGGGTTGAGTGTGCATTAATATATATACACAATGTACCTTTTTTTTTAGAAAAATAATAAGAAACTGAGAAATACCTACTTTTAGGGAACGGAACTGAGTGGGGAAGGAGGGGACATGTGGAATGAAGGGATATTTTTTATTTTATTCCTTTCTCAACCAGTCGAGGCCCTGGATCTAGTAATCATAACTTTGTATATTACATCTAAATTGTATATACATGATAAACAGCTCATCTATTGCGGGCGTTTGTTCCCAGTTTGTCAGCTAAGACAACTAGAGAGGCCCAAAGTTTTGAGCGCTGGATATAATCTATTAACTGGATTAAGAAATACAATTTGCTATTGTGTAGAAATTCAAACATTTTTTAAAAAGAAGGGCCTTCACACTGAAAGATTGGAACCACTGGTGATGGAGAGGGATTAAAAATAAAACACATATAACTGTGATGGGAACTCCTTATGCTGTTGAAGAGGAATCAGGAAAGGGTAGGTGTGACTTTAAGAACGATTTGTGATATTTCAACCCCACCCTGACAAGCGATCTGAAATATCTACCTTCACGCATCAGCAGAATGAAAACTGAAACACTGCTTTACATGGAGGCCATAGCCACCTATCTAATCATGTTTATGAATAAATGAAATCTATATTCTAACAGTGAAAATGCAGCTCTGTGAGCTTATCAGTTGCTCAGATTTGAATGTATTCAAACTTTCAAACAGTAGAAGAGGTCTTAAGCCTCATGTCCGCCTAACACCCCACCTGTTAACTGTTCGGGGTTGTTTGCACAATCACACTGGGGAGGAGTAGGGCCTCCTGCTATCACTTACGTCATATATGTGAAAAAGGTGCTCAGGGGCTCCAGGGAATGATTCCGGAAATACTCAAATTCTCTGCATAGCGTTTTTCTCATCTCCGTGTCAATAATGGAAACAGTAAGAGGATTTGTTTGGTTAGCCAAGAAGTTGCCATAATCAGTGGTCTGGAGATGAATTTTCAGATCTGAAATTAAATGAAACCCCAAATCAGGTTAAATTTTGAACATGCATGAATAACCTTTACAACATTAATTGAAAGTACGGTAACTTTATAACAAATGCATATTTAATTATTATCTTATTAGACCTTAACATAAGGTCTACATATGATTTAGATTTGAGCATCAATCTCTAAAGCAATAAAAAATTCATGTTAACACAGTCTAGTACGCTATAACAATTTTTAATTACCTGAAAAAATCTAGAATTATTGAGCGCAGCTCAAAAGAACATAAAAAACCACCTAGTCCAGAGATTGCAAATTAGTTTTACCTGAGCCAACTTAGTCATTTGGAAACAGTGCTAGGAAAACTGTTTGAGGATACTAAGCCTCCATCTCAGCTTGATGGAAAAGAAAAGTATATTACTAATATTTACCATGGGTATGGGAGGGCAGCCACCAATATCCTTTGACTACAGATGAAGGAGTTGAGTTTCAGCAGGTCTAAATGGGAGTTATATAGTAGTGGAGCTTAAACTAGGAGATGGGTCTCCTTACTCTTGAATTCCAACATCATTTCCATGGGACCATGCTAGATGTCCTTTAAATGGCAATGTTTTTGGTTGCCAGATAATTTAATTGATTTCCAACTTCATTTATTGTCACTTCATCCTGAACAAACCATTTGTTTTCCATTCCTACACTTCTGTTAATACTGATCCCATCGAACTCTATAGAATTGGCCCCCTCCCCTTTTCAGATTGCTCATTATAATGTATCCTTCAGAATTAAAATAATAGCTACCAGTGATTGAGTGCTTATTGCGTATCAGGCATTGTATCAATTGTGTATTATCTCATTTACTACTCATGGCAACCCTATGAGTTAGGAACGATTTTTAGCCCCCTTTACAGATAAGAACACTGAAGCTCAGAGAGCTTAATAGCCTGCTCAAAATCATGTTGATAAATTGACTCAAAGCCAGCTTCATATCTTAAAAATCTGTAATTTATTGCCAATCAGTTAAATAAGATTATCAGTTGTTCTGTAAAGCCTTAATTCTGTCCGGCAGAATTATTCAATCTCACGCTGAATTTCAAAGTACTTGGATAATATTTCTAGCACAGCTCCTGTCCCAGGATATTATAAAGTCTTAATATGTTAACTCCAAAAATGCAGTTCTGCTTTCTTAGTTATATCTTTTAGTTATACCTTTTATCTTTTGGTTCCTTGTGCAGTACCCAACGTATAAGTGTTCTTAAATATCTGAATATCAAAAATGTCTTTGGGGGCTTCCCTGGTGGCACAGTGGTTGAGAGTCCGCCTGCCGATGCAGGGGACACGGGTTCGTGCCCCGGTTTGGGAAGATCCCACATGCCGCGGAGCGGCTGGGCCCGTGAGCCATGGCCGCTGAGACTGCACATCTGGAGCCTGTGCTCCGCAACGGGAGAGGCCACAACAGTGAGAAGCCAGTGTATCGCAAAAAAAAGAAAAATGTCTTTGGCACCATCTAGCACACAACTGGAGACAATATAGCATCCTGGATCTTACTGTATTTTTCATTCAAACATTTATTAAGCATCTGTTATGTGCTGTTACCACAGGAGGCCCCAAATGGACAAGACATATTCCTCATCTTCAAGGAAACTCACCATCTGGTGGAGGTAGAGGCAGGACAATCAGATGATGCAAACAACTAAATTCAGTGATAAAGATAAGAACCTTGATATATGGGAACACAGAAAATAAGAGCAAAATGCATAGGGATGAGAGGAAAAAAACCTAGGAGAGTTTCCAGAAGAAGGTTAAGCCAGAGGTGAGCCTTAAGGTGCTATGTAAGAGCGCAAGGAAGGCATTCCATGAATTAGTATGGGTATGGTGGGTGCAAGAAACTCAAAACAGTTCAGTGTGGTTTGAAGCACTTAGTGGGAGAGAAGGAGGAGTAAGAAGTGAAGACAGAGAAATAAGCAGGGGCTGTCCCCAGGAAGGCTTGGTGTGACTTCCTTGATCCTGAGGGTAACAGGGAGCCCCTGTGGGCTATGAACTAATTGCTCTGTAAGCTGATGGGGAGGGTGGATTTGCAGTTAGGCACTCAAGTGGTTCTTGAGTCTCTGAGATTCAGCAGACAGGCATTCTTCCTCAGTGTCTGGAGTAGGTCATGCAACAGAAATGCTCTTCATCTGATTGACTGCAGAATTTAATTGCTCAATCACCTATTTAATTAACTTAATTAAAAAAAATCATACTCTTTTGCTATGTCTTCTTTGGCTTTTATTTTGACAGTCAGACTTTTATACAGTTTGACAGTTTGCCTTCTCAGAACTGAGGAATATTTGCCAACAGAAGTGACACAAATGGTATTTCTTCCAAAACCATGGTATATTGCTCATGTGACATATGGTTCTTTTAAGCAAAATAACTTCCAAACCTTTCAGCTGCCAGTTAGATTCTGAAATTAAATGCCTCAAGTGTTTCAGGGCTTCCCTGGTGGCGCAGTGGTTAAGAATCCACCTGCCAATGCACGGGACATGGGTTCAGTCCCTCGTCCAGGAAGATCCCACGTGAGGCAGAGCAACTAAGCCCGTGTGCCACGACTACTGAGCCTGTGCTCTAGAGCCCGAGAGCCACAACTACTAAGCCCGCGTGCCACAACTACTGAAGCCCGCGTGCCTAGAGCCCGTGTTCCACAACAGAGTAGCCCCCACTCCCAGCAACTAGAGAAAGCCCGAGTGCAGCAATGAAGACCCAATGCAGCCAAAAATAAATAAGTAAAATAAATAAATTTATTTTAAAAAGTCTCAAGTGTTTCAGACCCTGTAAGCAACCTTGTAATACTGTGCTTGGTGGAGAGACAGTTGAGATAGAAGGAGCCCTGTCTCACCAGCCCCAAAATGATCCAAGGGACACTTGCAATCAGATCTTAAGAAAAGCTTAAGACCTGAAATATTTGCTGAGACAATATCATTATCTGTCAGTAATGACAATAATGCTTACAGTTTTATTGTTTTTAAAATAGGTTCACATATTTTTCCTCACATTTCCCTAAATGCTTATCTAAATAGGTATGTGATGAATAGAGCTTTGTGGTCACATTTGGAATAAAAAGGCTTCTTAACTGCAGGAACTGAAAGCCTTTAATACATTAGTCTGAATGATTTCTTTGAAAAGAGTATGGTACAGAAAGTCCCAAGCCACCAGAAATCAATGGAGACACCCACAGAGCACACTTTGGAAAATTACACTCTTTGCTTATCCTGAGTAGTGTGTCAAGTGGCATTTTTTATTCAAATGAAGAACTGTGAGATCACTACCAACTAAATCAATTTTATATGTCCCAGATGTAATAACATAAAGAGAACAGATTGAGCTATTATAACAAATATCTGAGTATATCACCCAAAGTAGTGTATATGCAATGTGCCCGCATGTGTGTACACAGGGTCATAAAGTAAGAATGCATCTTCTGTGGGTTGCAGTCCACTGGGTTCAGGGAATTATCTGAGATCTCTTGGCCAGTGAGGCAGGACAACTATCTGGTTGTTACCTCTTCTTTATTAATTTGTTGGATAGGTCTTTTTTTTTTTTTTTTCTGTGCAGCTTCCTGTTGATACTCTATAAAAATGAATGTCCAGACCTTTCACACTCCAGGTAGGTTATGCCAAGGAAGCACCTTCAGAGGTACCTGTGAAGGGTGCTATCTTTGAGCAGCCCCCTGCCTCTTCACCACACTCTGGCACTGAACTTATGAAAGTTACTTGACCTTTCTGAACTCAGTTTCCTCATCTACAAAATAGGTATAGAAACTATGTTTTGGGGTTGTTGTGGGGATTTAAAAAGATGATGTAGGTGAAGGGTCTTTTTTTTCCTCACTTGTACCCATCTACTTCCAAAGTAATTCGATTCAGTTGGCTAAGACTTTGATTTTTATTCTCTAAACCAGAATTATCTTAAATAATATATTGGAATCTACCATCATATAATTACTCAGATTTTAATAAATATATCAGGATCTATAAAACCAGACGCTTCTTCCTCCATTTTTGCTAATGTACTGCCATTCTCACGGTGATAAAACTTCAAGTCCTCTTTGATGCTTTATTAACTCCAAATCCCCTGCATTGCTCCTTAATATCTTCCTGGATTTCCTCTCCTTATATCCCCCATTTAGAATGACCATATCATAAACCTAGCTCACCGTGGCAATCTCTTAATAGATTCTCCCAGACTTGTTTCTCTTCATGTATTCCATGCCTCAAAGAATATTTCCTAAGAAATATTTTGATCTTATAATGATCCTATAAGTAGCTTGGAACTACTGAGTTTTAGGCAGATTAAAAGCAACTTGCATAATATTTGCAGAGTATTTTACCACTGACAATGATTTTAATATACATTATCTCTCAACCCTAACAATAATTCTCATCTCATAGATGAAGAAACCGGGCTTCCCTGACGGTGCAGTGGTTGAGAGTCTGCCTGCCGATACAAGGGACAAGGGTTCGTGCCCCGGTCCGGGAGGATCCCACATGCCGCGGAGCGGCTGGGCTCGTGAGCCATGGCCGCTGAGCCTGCGCGTCCGGAGCCTGTGCTCCGCAACGGGAGAGGCCACAGCAGTGAGAGGCCCACGTACCGCGAAAAAATACAAAACAAAACAAAACAAAAACATAGATGAAGAAACCGATGCTCAGAGAAATAACTTGTTCATGTTTTCTATGCTTACAAGTATTTGACTGAAGATTCAAATGCACCTCCTCATCTAATATTTTAAAAGAAGCTCCATAATTAGACTTTCAAGGGCCTTCAAAAAATTTCCCAACCTAAATTCTTGCCTTATTCTCCAAGTATGCTAGTATTGCAGCCAAACTGCTTTACTCCTCATCCATATGCTTTTATCGTTTTCTATCTATAGTTCATTAATTCTCCCCAAGAACCTAGAATGTCTTGCCATATTAACTCCCCTCCACCCACCTCCTATGCCTTATCTCACTGGCATTTTCCCAACCTACTGTCTTTCAAGATTTGGTTTACTTTCAAATATATTTTCTATCTATAGGTTTAAACTCTTCTTATATTTTTAATTGTTTTGTTTATTTATAGAATGAATATTTCCAAAACAAACCAGTGCTTTTGAAGGCAAATAGAATCAGCTACTTAGAATCATATACCAAACACCATTAACCATAACCAAGAAATGGAAGGATTATTTTAGGAATTCAAAAGTCCAGCAGAAGAGGGTAAATTAATTTTTGTTGTATATACACTGCAGTTCAGGGGGTGTTCTTATGACTTACCAGGAATTCTTATGGTTTACAGTTTACAAAACATCTTCAGAAATTTCTAATTCCTCTGGTAACTGGGAGTTAGGCCAGGGAGATACCATCTAAGCATCAGATAAGAAAACACCATGACTAAAAGTTAAGCAGCTGGCTTAACACCCCAGAGCCAGAAAGTAGAAGAGTCAGGACTTAAACTCAAACATGCAGACATTTCTAATGTGTATTTTCAGATTCTTACTATGTGCAAAACATAGCCTTGGGCTAGAGAAGCTAGGAGACAAAAAAGTATAACGTGTGGTTTCTACCCTTAAAAAAAAAAGTCTTTTTTTAAAAAAATTCAGTTTCATTGAAGTATAACCAACAAATAAAATGGTAAGACATTTAAAGTGTACATTGTGGTGATTTGATATACATTTACATTGTGAAAGGCTTCTCCCACCTAGTTAATTAACACCTCTATCACCAGACATATTTATAGTTTCTGCCCTTAAGGCTTAAATTTAGGAGGGGATAGATTCATTTATTCATTCAGGAGGTAAGCCCTTAACTGATCATTCAGGGGACTAGATAGATAAATGACACAAATGTCCTGCCCCAGGGTGACATACTTATGCAAATATCACAGATGCTACACAGAATTAGGTCCTTTACAAGGCACAATAGAGCACAAAATTGAGAGTAGTCAATTCTGTCCCAATAGGGATACAACAGAAAAGGATTTATAGAGAAATTGACTCGGAAGTGGAGACTTTAAAAGAGGAATGGGTGTTCTCCAGGAAAGCAGGATGGTGAATGGAATTTGTGGCTGAAGGAATAACTGTAGAAGGGAAGAAGGGTTCTGAGGAAATGCTTACCAGGTAGAGATAGGACAGACTACTCCAGCTTTTAAACTGAGTGAAGTTTATCCTGACTGACAAAAGTATTTTTGAACAGAAAAGTCATGGTATTGTATATGCATTTTTAATACAAGGCAGAGAAAATAAGTACTATAATTAGAGGTACAAATAATGTCTAAAGGAGCTTGGTGAAAGCCCTTTGAAATAAGAGTCTTCCTTCTATATGAATTTTTTAATTTAAAAATAGGTAGCAGGGGGACTTCCCTGGCGGCACAGTGGTTAAGAATCCGCCTGCCAATGCAGGGGACACAGGTTCAAGCCCTGGTCCGCGAAGATCCTACATGCCACAGAGCAACTAAGCCCGTGCGCCACAGCTACTGAGCCTGCTCTCTAGAGCCCACAAGCCACAACTACTGAGCCCGCATGCCACAACTACTGAAGCGTGTGTGCCTAGAGCCCGTGCTCCGCAACAAGAGAAGCCACCACAATGAGAAGCCCGCACACCGCAACGAAGAGTAGCCCCTGCTCGCCACAACTAGAGAAAGACTGCGCGCAGCAAGGAAGACCCAATGCAACAATAAATAAATAAGTAAAATTAAAAAAAAATTGGTAGCAGGTATAAATACAGTTAAACAATGAAAGGTCTCCTACTTGTCTCCTACCTATCCACCACCCCCACCACTCATTACTAGCCCCAGTAAATTACTAGTTTTAGTTTCATTTGAATCCTTTCAGTTTCTTTGTATCGAGACAATCATATAGAAAATATATTTTAAATGTATCTGCCTTTTTCAGTAAAGAGTATCCATATGCTACACAGTTCTTCCCCTTGCTTTCCTCACTTAATATATCTCAGCTATCTTTCCATATCAGTCCTTTTAGAGTGTGTATGTGTCCTCATGCTTTTTTCTTTTCTTTCTTTTTTTTTTCCTTTTCTTTCTTTCTTTTTGTAGCCACAGAATATCCCATTTTGCGACTGTTCCATAATTTATCTAACCAGTTCCCTGCCAATGGACATTTGATTTGTTTTTCATTTTCTGCTATTCCCAACAATGCTACATGAAGTACCAGGTCAAGTGTACATGCATTTGGAATTTTGAGGCCCAACTGCTATCATTAAGGGATTCTTATTTTTTCAATATTTTTATTCTCTAGACTTGGAGCCCTTTTAGGGCAGGGACTATTTCTTTTCCATCGTTACTTCCTTGGCTCTAACGAGAAAGTGCTTAATATATGAATTCCCATGTGAAGGCACAGTTGGAAAGTAATGAAGGTCATGTCCCTTGAAAAGGAAGTAACTGTTGGTGAGCTATAATCACCTCCTCTCATCCCCTTCCCAAAAATGATGGCAAAGAGGAAGAGGTAAAGGCTGGGTCCAGAGCACTCTTACCACACCCTGAGAGCCAGATCACTTTCACCATATATTTTAGAAAAGGCTATTTCTTACTAAATTCTAAAGCTCTGAAGTATTCATTTTACCACTTTGTCCTTTTTCTGAAGAGGAAAGAACACTTACAAAAGTCTTGTTTGTAATTAAAAAAAAAAAAAATCTGATGAAAATAGCAGTGTTGCCATGAAAAGACATGGAGGGGCTTCAAAGGTATGTCACTAAGTGAAAGAAGCCAGTCTGGAAAGGCTACATACTTACTATATGATTCCAATTATGTGACATTCTGGAAAAGGCCAAACTAGGGAAGCAGTAAAGTGATCAGTGGTTGCTGGGCTGGGGGTCAGGGAGGGGGTAGAATAGTCAGAGTATAGAGGAATTTTAGGGCAGTGAAAATACTCTGTATAATACAATAGTGGTGGATACACGTTATACATTTGTCCAAACCATTAGAACGTACAACACCAAGAGTGACTGAATTGTCAACTCTGGACTCTGGGTGATTACCATGTATCAGTGTAGGTTCACTGATTATAACAAATGCACCACTCTGGTACCGGATGTTGATAAGGGGGAGGCTATGCATGTGTGGGAGTAGGGGTTATATAGGAAATCTCTGTCTTTCCTCCTTAATTTTGTTGTGAACCTACAACTGCTCTAAAAAAAGTTTTAATTAAAAAAACTAGGAGTGTTAATTCTTCTAAAGACTATTTTATGTCCCTTTAACATTATTATTTTGGTTCAAGTTAATTTTAAAGAACTTGTTTTAAAAGTTACTTTTTAAGAATTTTCTATGTGAATATAGCCTCCAAGCAGTACCATCAACACAGGCCATGTGAACTGGCTTCTTGTCCTGTCCCCTGGAAGGACTGAGTCACAGAGGGTTCTAGTGACTGGTTCAGGTCACTGTTAGTCAGGGTCAGGCCTTGGAGTGGATGAATATTTCTGACCACACTCACACAATCATAAATACTAGGATCTTTCAAAGCTTTTCTGGACAATTTTCATATTTCTCTCTTCCAAATTTACCTGAAACCTTATATGTTCCTGATAAGTGGTTCTAAAACAACTTGTTGGTATCAGGACACTTTTCTTTTAAAGACTAGAGGACTTCAAAAGACTAAAGGCAAATATAAGCTTTGCCAAGTTAGCTTTCCTTTACAGAAAATGCCTGCTTCAACACATAATACTATCCTGACACTGTTTTACCTACTCTTCTTTACCCATAATTTGTATGATGCATATTATGTGAGAAAGTAAACAAATCCTAAAATCCTTAACTTCTGTCTCAATTAGTGTCCTTGAGTTCTTCTCTTCATGTCTTAAGCCAGCTCGGAAGGTGGATGGGTTTCTCTCCGTACATTCACAGATGCAACAGTTGCACTGCTTTTCACAAGTGATTTCTTTCCCAACATCTTATAAAATAAACAGGCAGGGAAGACATTATTTTCTATATCAAAATGGAGCTGAGGGCTTCCCTGGTGGCGCAGTGGTTGACAGTCCGCCTACTGATGCAGGGAACACGGGTTCGTGCCCCGGTCTGGGAAGATCCCACAGGCCGCGGAGCGGCTGGGCCCGTGAGCCGTGGCTGCTGAGCCTGCGTGTCCAGAGCCTGTGGTCTGCAATGGGAGAGGCCACAACAGTGAGAAGTTCGCGTACCGCAAAAAAAAAAAAAAAAAGGAGCTGAGAGAAACATGGACCTATTCATGTATCTTCCATTCATGCTCAGGAGGCAGACATTTTAGTGGAAAAGCAGATGCAGATGTCTGCATACCCCTCCCCTGACAAGGTGGTTAGATTAGTCACAGCCACTCTAAGCCTCAGAGTCCTCAACAGTTAACTGAGGAGATGAAACCCTTACTTTATTTAGATTGATTTTCTCATGCATCATTATAACCTATAGTTTGATGGCTCATATTTGATATTCCTAAGAGTCTCCGAACAGACTGGCAACAGATTCAAACACAATTGTAAAACGAATGGTTGAAAAAATATATATATATTAATGGGAGGAAAGAAAGGTAGAAACCATGAGATACAATGACAATAAAGCAATGGTGTATATAAGAGGGTTTCTTACTCGGGGTGTAGGATGACTTCAGGTGGTCCATGACCACCTGATGCTATATGGAAAATTCTATATGTATGCACCTGTGTGTATTTTTCTAAGAAGTTCATTCTTCGGGTCTTCAAAAGGGTCTGAAACCTTTCCTTCTCCCCCAAACTGAAGCTGAGGGTGGTTTCTCTCTGAATTCTTTAGTGAGCTGGCTAAACGTTGCTTTGTATCATGAAGACATTTCATGTATTGTTTATGTTTAAATTTGCATTCCTCAGCCCATTTAAAAGCTTGACTGAAAACTATTGAGAATTCATTCAAATGGCTTCTCTCGGAAGCATTCATTATGCTCTGTGTTCGCTAATTTTTTCTACCTTAATTTATGCTGATTTTATATATATGATTAACATTCTCCGGACACCAAACTCCTAATTAAATATGCTGAAGTGATTTAGGATTTGGGATTATATTGTAATTATTTGTAGCCAACAGAATTAGTTATCATCTACAAGATTTGTCTAGCTGTTTCCATTGCTAATGAAAGGAGAGGGTCTCCCTCAACTTGGGCAGTTCTGCCTTAACTCTGGCTCTAACTGGTCAGAACCATAAGGTGACCTCAGGAACATCAGCCCTACTTGAGAAGCTTGCAAAGTCACCTCTGAGTTTTTGTTTTATTTTGCCTTCTAATACCCTTCTTGGCAGTCTTGATCCTTAGTGTTTTCTTGTTTTTTCTAGAATAATCTAGACGTTTTAAAGCACCCTATTATTGACATTATTATATTAATTTTATAAGCATGTTTCAAAGTAAACAAATGTAGTGTTTTTAATAATAAAAATATTATATATTTAAATGTGAAATCTTTGGTAAGCCTTTGAAAATACTGTAGCTTAAAGATAATTTCCAGGGACTTCCCTGGTATTCCAGTGGTTGAGAATCCATCTTGCAATGCAGGGGATGCTTGTTCAATCCCTGGTTGCGGAACTAAGGTCCCACATGCAGCGGGGCAGCTAAGCCTTTGTGCCGCAACTACTGAGCTCATGTGCTCTGTAGTCTGTGCACCACAACTAGAGAGAAGCACACGTACCGCAACTAAGACCCCACGCAGCCAAAAAAATAATAAATAAATAAATATTTAAAATAAATAAATTTTTTTAAAGAAAAAGATAATTTCCAAAATGGGGGGGGGAATGAGGAGAAGGATATGAAGTGTTGATTATACAAGATGAATAAGTCCTAGAAATCTACTGTAGAGCATAAAGCCTATAGTTTACACACACACACACACACACACACACACACACACACACACACACACACACACACACACACACACACACACACACACACACACACACACACAGTAATAACAGAGGGCAGGAAGAAACCTTTGGAGGTGATGGATGGGTTTATGGCATAGATTGTGTTGATTTCCCAGGTGTATACCTATCTCTAAACTCATCAAGTTGTATACATTAAATATGTACAGCTTTTTGCATGTCAATCATACCTCATAAAGTGGTTAAAAAAAAGAGATAATTTCCATTTGTAGAGTGCTTCACAGTTCTTAACACATTCTCTCATGTACTGCCTTATTTATTTCTCCAAACAACTCAGCAAAGCAGGCGTTACCATCAAGTTTTACAAATAAGGAATCAGGCTCAGAGGCTTTCAGCCCCAAGTCACCTACCTATTCCTGGCAGAGGTCAAAGTCAGGACTTTTGAACCTAGGATGACCTCACCACATACCATGTCTCTTGAATTTTTTCTTAAGCTCCATTAAAGACAAACCTCAAATATATATACTCTCACATTAATAGATACTGGTAAGTAGAATAGAATAAAATTCTCTAGAACAAGGTTTAGGGTATTATTATTATTTTTGGCCATGGATCCTTGGACAGTTTGGTGATATCCTTCTCCAGATAATATTTATAAATATGTAGAATGAGGGACTTCCCTGGTGACGCAGTGGCTGGGAATCCGCCTGCCAATGTAGGTGACACGGGTTTGAGCCCTGGTCTGGGAAGATCCCACATGCCGCAGAGCAACTAAGCCCGTGAGACACAACTGCTGAGCCCACGTGCCACAACTACTGAAGCCCATGCGCCTAGAGCCGGGGCTCCGCAACAAGAGAAGCCACTGCAATAAGAAGCCCGCTCACAGCAACAAAGAGTAGCCCCCACTTGCCGCAGCCAAAGAAAGCCCACGCGCAGCAACGAAGACCCAAGGCAGCCAAAAAATAAATAAATAAATACGTTGAACGAAAATACATAGTATTACAAAGGAAACCAAATATTTTAAAATATAGCTATTAAGATATTTTAAAATGTAATAACGTGATTCTTTATTAAGACATTAAATATCAAGGATGAGTGCAATATATAGTATAATTTTGAAATAGTGAAAACATAAATGATATCTCAATGTATCTGCAAGAACTGTATGAGGATATGAAAACACTGAATTTCTCTTGGTGACAAAGTACTAACCGCCGTGATTTGTTGCCTACATTCATAATGAAAGGAAATGCTACATTTTACTTAGAGAATACTGAAAATAGAGGTGTAATATTTTTTCCTCGTCCAAGTTCATGGACCCCTGAAGTCTGGACCCTGGGCCTAAGAACCCGCCCTGGACTCCCAAGCCCCTGGTCCATGCTTCCAGTGGGCAGCATCAATCCCTTTTTTCCTTTTTAAACGACGAGAAGAGCGGCGCTTACCTTCCAGGGTCTCACACTGGACCAGGTTGATGTAGTCCCGCTGGGTCAGGAGGCCGGCTTTGCATCCTCGCACCAGGCCCTCCAGGTAGCCGTGGTCCGCGTTGAAGTACAGCTCGGCGCCCTCAAGCATGGGGGAAGCGGTCGCGGCCGAGAGAAGCTGAAACAGCTCAGCGTCCCGGGCAGACCCCGAGGACGTGCACCAGTCTGGAAAGAGTGCTAGCAGTTCGCCGGAGTTACCGGGAAGCGACCTCTCAGCTGATAGTCGGGGTTTAGTGACTAGTTTCCTCCGCTTTCAGTGGCTTTCAATATAGCCTGCCCAGCCCTGTTTTTACATCAACAGTGAATCAGCTAGATAACCCGAGTGCACACGGGAGCAAACCCTTGCTGGGAGAGGAGGGTCGTGAGAAGGTGGGGTCAGGGCTCTTTCCC
>NW_006788722.1:1626900-1628501 GCF_000442215.2 Lipotes vexillifer
TTTCCCTTGGCCCCTTCCCCGCTTTGCTATTGGAACCCTTGCTACAGCAGGAATGTTGTGAAACATTCCTTCCCCATCTGAGCTTCTGAGCTTTCAGTTGTAAATTACATTTGTCCCGAGTGTCCTGAGGACTATCAAGAAGAAGAAAGAGAGGGCTTTTTTTAAAATTTAATTAACTTATATGTAAATAGAGCAAATGTGAGCAGGCAGTTTGGAGAACCCTGAGAAGCTAATTCAGCAGCACCGTGTTTGTAAAACCAATGACTAGTAATGCCTTAACCTGGTCAAAGGTTCGTAGCTGCTTCCCTCCCCGTGCCCAGACTTTAGGCAGAGACCAGAAAACAATTCTGGGAGCTGATACACAGTGTTGTGATTCTTAGTAATAAGCCACTACCTTTGCAAAATCTGACTCTTTACAAACAAGGCGCTCATCATTTTCTTTTTCCCATTTGGATCTCAGGTTACTCAAGACAAATATCTGAACTGATAGTATTATTACTCAAATCACAAATAAGGAACTAGCTCTCAGAAGTCGGGAGGTAGCTCAAAATGCACAGCTTAATTAAGCCAGGACGTAATTGTTGTTTCATGCTCCCAAAAGGAATGCTTGTTCTCCCTTACACTTAGCTCTAAAATTGTATCAAATATCCTGAACACTATTTTACATATGTAGTATTTCACTTTCATATATATTGTGTCAAATTCTTAATTGAAGTTAAGGTGCCAGAAATTCTCCAGTCTCTTCTTAGTATTTCCAAGACTGTGAGCCATGTGGCAGAGCACTTCTCCCAGGTTCCCTTACCCTGCTACACTCCGCCCAGGTGCCTCTTCCCAATAAAATCTTTTGCTTTGTCAGTACGTGTGTCTCCTCGGACAATCCATTTCCGAGTATTAGACAAGAGCTCACTTTCTGGCCCTGGAAGGGGCCCGTCCCCCTTCCTGTTACAGTTACATTGTGAATTGCAAAAAATTTGAAGAAATAGTCTTTCAGTATTTAAAAAACTGTTTTATTCAGCAAAGAAGCCACTCACATTACATATGACTTCATTGTTTCATTTTTGTCCTACTCATTAATGTAAATAAAAATATCAACCAACAGTCATTGGAGCTACACTTGTTTGTCAATTGCAACCATAGGTTGGCTAGATTCTAGAGTTGAACAAAGATAAATGAAAGCATACTGTGAAAATCAATGGAATATATGGGATTTGTAAGAAAGAGTATTATTTTACTGTTATTTGTAAATTGGGTAATATGCATCCTTTATATCATAAAATTTATGATAAACATATATACATATTTTGGGGAGAGAGCCAGTTGTTAAATATTTAGAGCACAACACAAAGTCTTCATAGTTTTGCTGAGAACTAGCCCTGAATGTCCACATGCTCAAAAAAGAATGGATTTTGTGTGAGTGTGTGTGAAAAACTTCAGTTTGCCATGTTTTATATTTATAAGCAGACAAGTTCCAATGTTTCTTTAAAATGATAGACATCTACTTTCTCCACTATTATGAAATTAGTGGATGAAGCAGGCAAAGTATTTCCTTTTCTTCACATTACTCTTCTAACCTAGCAAAAGCAAAAATGTCTCATTCCTGC
>NW_006788722.1:1628518-1650173 GCF_000442215.2 Lipotes vexillifer
TCCTGCTAAAGGTACTTATCAAAAATGAGATCAAACTCATGGGATATGAGAGGAAACCCAGCACAGTGACAATAATCTGGAGCTTCTTTGTAAATGGGTCCTTCTGGTGAAAATGTAATAAAAATGATCATTTCAGTGTTTAAACTACCAATGATGTTTAGGAGAGTGGGCTTTGGAGTGTGACAGAGTATGAGTTTAAATGACTTCTCTGAGTGCCAGTGTTTTCATGTGTAAAATGAAGATAATAACACTCACCTCAGTTTGTTGTAAATATTAAATGAGATACAATCCTTAATATGCTTAGCTGGTGTGGGCTTGTGTGCTAAGAAGCTACTGCAATGGCTTCTCTTCTTCCTCCTGTTACTACAAACTGTAATTCTAATTCTTTAACTACACTGAGTTCCTGAAAGCCAGGAAGAGTATCTTATCTTTCTATCTCTCAAGTGCCTAGTAGCATACCTTGAGGGTGAGCAGAGACTCAAATAGTTGTTTGCTGGATAAAATTGCTCTTACAGAGTCTTTAGTTCCACGTTTCTCTAGGAAACACTGTATTTGGTAATTGTATCTGAAGAATGAAGGTATTGCGGTTTTGTAGCATGCTATACAAATATATGTATATGTGTATGTATGCTTATCTATATAGAATATATAGGACTTATTACAAATTTCTGTCAATTTTAAGAGCTCCCAAGAGTCATTAGCTTCGTAGCCATTCCGAGCCGAACAGTCCCTCGGAGTGTATTTAGAGGCAGCGTTGTGTAGGATACAGTCTTGTGTAGGCCCCCTACACAGTGTTGTGTAGGCCCCCTGGAGTGGGCCCAGGATGCCATCCTCAGTGACAAAGTCAAAGGCCAAGTCAAAGTCCTTTTCTAAAGCTATCAGCACTTCAAACAAACAAACAAACTTTAAACCTTTTTATTATGGGACATTTCAAACATATATAAATGGAAACAATACTTTATAATTACCCCCCATGTATCCATCACCTGCTTCAATTATTATTCACTCATGGCCAGTCTTAGTTCAGCTTTACCAGGGATCATGAAGGTTTTTCCCCATAGGGCCAAATAGTAAATATTTTAGCCTTTTTGGGCCATACGGTCTCTGTTGCGACTACTCAACTCTGCCTTTGTAGCAAGAAAGCAGTCATAGATCACATAAACAAATGAACCTGACTGTATTCCAATAAAACTTTATTTACCAAAAACATTGGATTTCCCTGGTAGTCCAGTGGTTAAGAATCCGCCTTCCAATGCAGGCGACATGGGTTCGATCCCTGGTTGGGGAACTAAGGTCCCACATGCTATGGGGCAACTAAGACCACGCACTCTGGAGCCCTCCCGCCACAACTAGAGAGAAGCCCACGTGCCGCAACTAAGACCCAATCAGCCAAATAAATAAATAAATATTTAAACAAACAAACAAAACAGGTGGTGCGCCAGATTTGGTCTGGGCCATCGTTTTTGGCCCTGCTCTATAACATTGCCCACTTCCTCCCTACCCTTAATTATTTTCAAGTAAATCCAAGATATCATTTTTTATCTATAAATATTTCAGTTATCTCTAAAAGATAAAAATCCTTTAACAATAATATAATATTGTTATATATACTGTATTATATATTATAATCATGACTCCATTGTACTTGAAGTTATTCCTTAATATTAAATATCCAGTTAATGTTCAAATTTTCTCAGCATAATTTTTTTTACACTTGGCTTGTTGGAATGAGGAGACATTATAATTGGGTTACATGCCTCTTAACTTTCTTTTAGGTACACCTTCCCTCCCACTAGCCCTGCTTTTTGTTTAAGACACTTGGTCTCAGGTTCTGGAGAGTTTTTCACAGTATGGAATTTGCTGATTACATCCTGAGGTGTCATTGATCTTGTTGGTCTATCTCCTGTTATTCCTAAATTGGTAGTTAAATCTGGCCACTAGATCCCTTTCATGTTAGATTTTTTGCAAGAACACTTCACAGCAGTATTGAATGCTTCCATCAGGATGCAAGTAACGTATCTCTCTTTTTTTTTAATGTCAGATGCCATTTATGATTACCACTTAGGTCCACTGTTTCATTTTGTCACAAAATGATTATATTTTAGTTTATCATTCCTTCTTCATTTATTAGCTGGAGAACTATATAAAAAGAGACTTTTCTACAACTGTTGGTTACCCTAGTTTACATTTCATATAAGAAAGCAGGATAAATGCTTAACTCGTTCCATTTACTTACCAGTTTTCCAAATAACAAGTTGGCTCTTAGCATCCTCCAAAAGTGACCAATAAGGTTTTTTTTCTCAAAATAAAAAATATTATTATTAACATATGGATTTAAGCATAGTCATCCTGTTTTCTGATATAACCCCAGTAGTCTTTGACAAATTCCTTGCTTTCTGTAGAAAGGCTGTTCCATGCTCATTTTGTTCAGTTTTTACCCTGACCTGGAATCGGCTATTTCTCCAAGGAGCTCTGGTTTAACATTGTAGTTCTTAATGAGTTTTCGCAGAAAGACAAAGTCTCCGCAGTGGAGTGGGCAGTTCAATAAGTGGTGTGATAGCCCCGCACTGCTCACTGGAAGCTAAGGTCAGTACATGCAGGTGGCTGATTTCTAAGAGCACATGTGCCCAGTAGAGACAGTGACATGCAGGTGGCTGATTTCTAAGAGCACATGTGCCCAGTAGAGACAGTGCCTTTGTAAATGGGTTTGTGGTTACCTCTCCCTAACTGTTTTCTCCAGTACTTAAGTTTTCTGATTAGAACATATCAGAACAAACCTCCCATATCAGTCCAAAAAAACACATCATGCTGAAAAATTGAGTTTTAAAGCCACATTAACTTAAATTCCATGTACGTTCTTCAAGAATCCCAACTTGATTAAAGTGGGCTACAGTGAGAAAACCTAGAAAGCATGTGACTGAATTCAGGGCAAGAACACTGCAGGCAAAGCAAGACTGCTCCCTTGACATTGATTCGAAACAGCTATCACATTGCTCAGCCAGAGTGTATGTACTCCTGGTTAACTCCTTTCTTATAAGCCAGAGTATTTGCCAACTGCCATCAGCATCACTGACTTTCTGGGCCACTTCAGCATGAAGGCTCTCTCGTCTGAGGTTAAAAGTGGGACAATTTATGCTTTGTTGGTTTTGGATAATTTAAAGTTTTAAGGGTGTTTTAATATTTTCTTCTTGCTAAAGAGAATACTAAACGTACTTCACATGTTGGCTGGTGATGAAATCTATTTTGTCAGTGATTTGTAATGTGCTGTTTGCCTTAATGATTTAGCTTTTATACTTTATTAAAATTATATTTTTGCTTTTATATGTTAATTAAGCCTGGACCTGATACAGTATGTGTCTTCCTTCATAATAGTTTATTGTTCTTCAGTGACCCTATTTAAATTCTTACCACAAAATCTGTTCTAGGGCAAAAATTTTAATCTGATTAGAAAAGTACAAAAACCAATCATCACTCATAATACTTAGATAAAATATTTATGTAAGTATAACTCTAAAGCAAAGGTAAAAAGTTCAAAATCCTGGGCTTCCCTGGTGGTGCAGTGGTTGAGAATCTGCCTGCTAATGCAGGGAACACGGGTTCGAGCCCTGGTCTGGGAGGATCCCACATGCCGCGAAGCAACTAGGCCCGTGAACCACAACGACTGAGCCTGCGCGTCTGGAGCCTGTGCTCCGCAACAAGAGAGGCCGCGATAGTGAGAGGCCCGCTCACCGCGATGAAGAGTGGCCTCCGCTTGCCACAACCAGAGAAAGCCCTCGCACAGAAACGAAGACACAACGCAGCAAAAAAATAAATTAATAAACTCCTGGGGCTTCTCTGGTGGCGCAGTGCTTGAGAGTCCGCCTGCCGACGCAGGGCACACGGGTTCGTGCCCCGGTCCGGGAAGATCCCACATGCCGCGGAGCGGCTGGGCCCATGAGCCATGGCCGCTGAGCCTGAGCGTCCGGAGCTTGTGCTCCGCAACGGGAGAGGCCACAATAGTGAGAGGACCGCGTACCGCAATTTAAAAAAAAAAAAAAAAATTCAAAATCCTGTTTATTTAAAAAGATTAAGGACATTAATTTACTTTAATCTAAATTCTATATTCTGGCTTGCAGAGAAACGAATATCTACCTGAGAAAGATGATTATTTTCTCTTATATTTTGTTTAGTCTTTATCGTTTTCTGCTCTGCTTACCAGGGCAATGCATACTTTTTGCAAAAATTTTAACTATTACAGGAATATATGAGATGAAAGTCCCTCTAAAACCACTCTGAAGAGATAACCACTGACAATAGTTTGGGGAACATTGAAAGAATATTATTTAAACTCCAAGATATTTGCTGCTCATGGTGCCAGGATCAATTTTTCAAAGGGTCATTTTGGTTTTGAACCACAAGGGGTCATCATAACATTACAGCAAGCACCTTTTCACTTAATTTACCCGTCAAAGAACAATTCAACAGAGTAAATCTGAAGGCTTTATTCAACAACTCATGAACCAGGAAGCATCCCATCTGGTAACTACAAGAGCGCTCCCAGGAGTGGTACAGGCAGAAGGCTTTTATAGAAAGAAGGGTGGGGAGAGGAAGTCATTAGTAAAAGAAAAGAAAGGATTATTTTGGGCCAGGACAACTTATTTTTGGAGGGAAGAGACCCAGAGGGCTTTATCATGCAGACTGCGTCTTCTTCCTTTGGGATGGGGGGTGGGGGTGGGGTGGGGAAAAGGCCAACATGCTGAGTAGAAAATTCCAACTGCGTGATTAAGATTACATTTCTGAGGCAGGTTGAAACTGCAGTTAGGTTAGCTATGAAATCTAGGTGGTATCATGGGCTTTAGCAAAAGTGGTGCCATTTGGGGCCTGTGGTTTTTCTCTTTAACATACATTACTTATAAATTTTTCATTTAAAAAAGTCGCACTGCAGCTTCCACAAGTGACTTCCTGTTGTATATGTTAGATGTTTTTGGACATCTCATTAAGTGTCAAGGTGTTCTCCTACTTCCTCTCTCTTGATGGCTCACCAAACCATCACTGGTCTTCACCATAATGCAAGCCCTTCTTTTCTTCCTCCTAAATAGCAATTTTTTTAAAAATGTTTTCAGCTGTTATTTCACAGTCTGGTTCCATTTACCCTACATGTTCACTGCAACTTATCTTGTTTTAAGGGTCTGTAAACAAAAAGAACAGAGTGTCTGTTGTTTATCATCCAGTGACACAAAGGGATAAGTTGCAATCCACTGCAGTCACCCACCGACTCTACGCCCTGAATTTGCAGTCACCCACCGACTGTACGTCCTGAATTCAGGGAATTCAGGATGGCGAAAACAGGATGAAGCATTCTATGTTTAGGATTACCGTCCCTAGATGGTTAAGATGCATACCTAAGGAAGAATTTCAGCGACCCCAGATTCCTGCACCTTCCCATACATAGAAAAGCGCTAAACTCATTAACGTGAGATATCTGCTTTTGTGATTAGCAATAATTTCTTACCAACATGTATGCATGACTACATGTATTCCCCAGCCCCAAATTCATATTTATACTGGCTCTTCCCCTACCTCTTTAGAGCAGTACCTCAGAGCTATCTGAGAGGCTGTCTCCAGGCTATAGTCCTCAATAAGTTTCCCAAATAAAAAAAAACTGAGCTTTCTCCGCTGCTGCCCTTCGCACAGCTATCCGCTGGACTCGGCAGTTCGTTGAACTGCACACGAACTTGCCCGCCGGCCGCGTGCCCGCGGGCCCGGAGAAGCGGCTGTGCGCTGCCACTGCCGCCACCCTGGGCAAGCCTGAGGACGTGAGCATGGGCCGGGGAGCACGGGGTGGGAGGAGGTTGGCTGACCTGGGTCGGGCTCTGTCCCCGCCCCGGCTCCCCCACCGTGAACCCGACCCTTCCGCGCCCACCCGGACCCCCCGCCCGCCGAGTCTGACCTCCAGCTCTCTGTGACCACGCAGCCCCGTCCCCCACATCCACTCAGTGTCGCCTTGCCCAGTCAGGACCCCGACGTGACCTCCAGTAACCCCGGCCGGTGCCCCCAGCTCTAATCCCCTGGGGCTCGAGCATCTCTACCCTGCGCTCCCGCACTCCGCGCGCCCCGGTCCTCAGCACTATCCTGGCCTACACCGGCTTCAGGTTAAGCTTTCGTGTCCCCGCAGCGCGTGAACGTGACGGTGCGGTCCGGCCTGGCCACAGCGGTGAACGACTTGGCGGATTCCGGCGCGCAGCTCCTGGTCTCCTCCATCGGTGTGATGGGCACACCGCCTCTTCGAGTTCCTCACCAAGGAGCTAGAGCTGGCCCAGGACTGGTGCGTAGGGGCAGGGAGAGGATCCTCTTGGGACTGCTGCGCGGCCGGGAGTAGGGATCCCACCTCAGGCACCTCCTAAGTTTGGGGAAAAAATAAATTTCTCACCCTGTGTAAGAAGGACCTGGTGCCCCAGGGCCCATTGACCCCTTGCCCGCGCCCCCCCCCCGCCCCCGTGGTGGAGCCACCTTGAGAGTGGTGGTGGAATTGAATGAATTCCTGGCTCTGCAGTGGTTCCTGTGACACCTGGGTAAGGTGTGGCCTCTTGGACCTCAGTGTTTCCACCTGTGAAGTGGGAAGGCTACCCTTTAACCACACCCTGGGGGCACTGCATGGGATGGCACTATACTGTACCTGCCCTGGCACTTGGCAGGGTGGGATGTTGTTACCCTGACAAAACCAAAGCCAGTTATCATCTGCCTTCAGACTTCTCCACATCTTAGGAAAACAGGAGTAATATTCTAGAACTTCTCCAAGCAGGTCAGGAGGAATTCTGGGTATGTTCTGAGGCTGGGACCTTTGGGTCCCACGTAAGGTTCCCAGGAGGGCCACAGAGTAGTGGAAAGAGCATTGGACTGAATGTCTGGAGACCTGGGTTCTGGGTCCCGAGCAGCTGGGGGATCCAGACAAACCTGGAAATGAACCATCTCTGGTTTGTAGCCTTCTCTTCTGTGAATAGAGAGGCATGGATTAAACGATTCCCATGAAGCCCCTACAGCTCCTAAACCTGGGATTCTGTGGCAAGGATAAAATTTCTTCCCGGGTGAAAAATATTCCTGAGCCAAGTCCATGCCTACGAAGTACTAAGTGCATGAGAAGCTTGAAAGAACCTTCCAGAATGGAGCCTTCATTGGCCCAGAAAGGCTGGTGAAGAATGGTCACTTCCGGGGGCCGGGGGGGGCACTCAAACCTGGTCCTCAAGCTGGGGAGTCATAATAATTCTAACAGTGATAAGTAATGTGTAATTTACCATGTGCCAGATACTCGATAGGTAACTCACATGCATGATTCCATTTGATCCTTACAAGTTTTGTCCCCGTGCCCACACCCCTCATGCGGACATGCCATCCCCATGAGGTAGATACCTCCATTATGCCTATTTACAGATGGGAAAACTGAGGGTGTCACATATACCTCCTTGGCCCCAGGCTATCCCAAGTATCCTGTTTCTTCACAAAGAACTTCCTGTCACTTCTGTGAAAGAGGCACACTCACTCCACAGACATTACGGGGGTGGGGGTGGGGGTGGGAGTCACCCTGTGCTTGGCCTTCTTAAGCCAGGCTTTGCAAAAACAGGCGGCTGGAGCACTGCACAGGGGGCCTGCAGTTTGGAAGAGAGGGTTCCCATGTGAACCCACAGACAGCATACAGTGACCACGGAGGCTGCCATGTTGAGAGTCTGTCCTGGGAGGGCGATGATGATGTGC
Organism: Lipotes vexillifer; assembly: GCF_000442215.2. Lineage (NCBI taxonomy): Eukaryota > Metazoa > Chordata > Mammalia > Artiodactyla > Lipotidae > Lipotes > Lipotes vexillifer. The sequence goes on from NW_006788722.1 coordinate 1,636,247, forward strand.
AGTCACCATCCCATCCCTGCCATGCCCACTGCCCTGTTAGGGGTTGTGGAGAGAGCATTAATGGGGTGAGACAGGCTTGCAAAATGCCTGGGGGCTAAGGCAGGCTGGCCTGGGAGCCCATGGTGGGTGTGCCTGTCTCTGGGTCTTGGAATGTGAGGCATTAGCCCAGGAGCTGATGACATCTTTTTCTCTGTCCCCTGAAGGATCATTATCTGCTTTCTTCCCCTGGATCCCAGGCAGATTGGCAAGAATGGGACAGTCGTGACTTTTTGTGATTGGCATGGAGGGTGTCCAAGGCATCTGTGAGGTGGCAGCCCCTTCCAGAGAGGCCTCCTGGCAGAGTGAGGGCCTAGTGGATACCAGTTTCTGGCACCCCCATGTGCAGACATGCCTGTGACCTGTCAGTTCTCTTCCCCATCCTCATGACAAATAAACAAAGAGAGCTTTGTCTCTCAAACATGAAAAAACTAAAAAATAAAATAAAATAAACCTGAAACTTACTGCTCTTAAGCTGTGTGTGTGTGTGTGTGTGTGTGTGTGTGTGTGTGTGTGTTTTCAGTCGACAGTTTCATAAGAGATGTTCTGTGTGGGTAAAGAAAAGCTCTGTTTAAAAACAGGTTAGATAGTACATCCCACCCTGGACAAAGTGCATGTTAACATACTGAAGTCTCTGAGCAGTCCTTTGGTGATTAGAGCCACTTAACTTTAGGTTTCTCCCGATGCAGAGCACAGGCTCCGGACGCGCAGGCTCAGCGGCCATGGCTCACGGGCCCAGCCGCTCCACGGCATGTGGGATCTTTCCAGACCACGGCAGGAACCCGCGTCCCCTGCATCGGCAGGCGGACTCTCAACCACTGCGCCACCAGGGAAGCCCAAGCCACTTAACTTTAAAACAGCATTTTCCAAACAATTGATTGGACAAAGACTCCCCTTGTTTGGGCAATTAATGTCTTTAACAACCTGAAGAAGTAGTATTCTTTGGAATAGTATTTGAGAAATTCTGATTTATAACATTAATTTTAAAAAGCTATAAAACTCGTATATCATACTATTGTATAAATATTCATGTTTCACTTGAAGAAATTATATATTTTTGAATTCACATATATTTTATAATGTAATAACCTTACCATGTTTTCTTCTGCCCTCCAAATGTTTCTCATTTTTATTTTTTCTGTCTATTTATTTATTCATTTTCAGCTGCATTGGGTCTTCGTTGCTTCATGCAGGCTTGCTGTAGTTGTGGCAAGTGGGGGCTACTCTTCATTGCAGTGCGTGGGCTTCTCATTGTGGTGGCTCCTCTTGGAGCACGGGCTTTAGGCGTGCAGGCTTCAGTAGTTGTGGCACCCGGGGTCAGTAGTTGTGGCTCATGGGCTCTAGAGAACAGGCTCAGTAGTTGTGGTGCACAGGCTTAGTTGCTCGGCGGCATGTGGGGTCTTCCCGGACCTGGGCTCAAACCCGTGTCCCCTACATTGGCAGGCAGATTCTTAACCACTGCACCACCAGGGAAGCCCTATTTTTTTCTGTCTTGATGGCAGAGATCCCAGAACTTGTCTTGCTACAGCAGTAAGCTTGTATGGTAATTACATGAACTAATGATGGAAAATTCACCAGTGGGAATAATAAATGGCATTGTTATGCTGAGAACACTGTTTCTATTAGAAAATATGAACTAAGAAAAATGAATTATTAGGTAGAAAGGTGATTTTACATTATTATAGAGGTCATTATTATACATTATATTTACATTATTAAAGATGTCACAGAAGAAAGATTTGTAATCAGAGAGTTTTATACAAACAAACCTTATAATCTTAGAATAGGAAGGGATATTATCAGAGATAATTTGATAGAATATCATACCAACTGAAGAAATAAGGAGGAATTCATGGCTTTTTGTGTCTAATCATTAAAGAATCTGAAAAAGAAATTTCTTTTTTTAAGAGTTCTCCAAATGCTACATATAATAGAATTGTAAAATGTATTGAAAATTATAAAGAACTTAGGAACATCAAAAACAGCCTTCTTACCTCAAAGAAAGGGAGACCCAACTTCAAAAAGTTAAGTAATTTTTTTTAAAAAACAGACGTTACAAATCAGTAGTTGCAGATATGGAGATAAAGATATTCTGACTCTAGGTTTATGATTAATTCTACTATTTAAAAAGTGATTTACAAACTATTCATAGTTTTATACAAATATGAGATTATTACTGGAGTGACCTCAGAGCTGTATTCTGAAATGGGATTATTCTTTAGGGGGAAAATACCTGTACTTCTCCATTTCAACCACTAGATAGCAGGCTACTGAATAAAACACAATATGGGATTTCATAGGTCTAGAGTGGTAAATAGGGTCAATGAGAAGAATGGCAAATTGCAAAGTCACAAAAGACAGGAAGTTATAAAGATTTGGATGAGTTGGGATTTTCTTGAGGAGAATGAGGCCGTAACTTTCTCCTACTTCTAACGCAGTGAGAGCCAGGTCAAATGACTCTTGAAGCTTGAGATATAATTTGCTTTGGTGATCTCAAATGGGTAGAAAATGAGAAACTGTTCAATCAAAAGTACAGAGGCTGATTACACAGTGTATTTCAACATCACAATGTATCCAATGTAGGAGTCCTTTCTGAATTGAACGCAAAAAACTTCTCTCAAACATTTAAAATATCTATGTGTTGAAGGGGATGGTGGTGGCACATCCCATGTCCACCACACAGTGGGACTGAATATTCAATAACAAAAGAATATTTAATTAAATTGTGGAATATATACACGATGGAATGCTGGTTAGCCACTTAAAATCATCTTTTAGTTAAGTTTTTTTGACATGGGAAATAAGAATACTGATCGGTGGGAAAAAGTTACATTGCATTATATAGACCATGATATTTTTAGGAAATAACAATATATAAATATGAAAAATAAAGATATTTATATACATCTATAAATTAAAGTTATTATTAACTGTCAGCTTTCTTTTTGTGTTTTCAAAAAAGTTGCGCTAATCATGTATTACCTCTGAAATTGGAAAACAACAAAACTAAACATTAACAGAATGGTTGGTAAAGCAACTCCTTTGCCATAATCACTACCCGATGCTCCTCTGCTGTCTACTGTCCAAGCCATTCAGAGCTTGCCCAGCGCTTTCGCTCCCTCTCTCTCTCTCCCCTTCTCCTGGTGCTGGCTACCTCATACCTCTTTTCCCTGGAGGTGATGGCATTTGGGTGGGACTATGAATTTACTGTTTAGGTGCCCAGTTTTGCCATTTATGAGCAATAGCACAGAATATGGTTATGATTCTTTGATTTAAATTTTAATGACTTTTACATTTGAATGTCTAAAACAATATTTTCAAATTGTGGTTTACAGACCACTTTACACTGGTTTGTTAAAAATGCAACTTCTTGGTCTTTTTCCCAGGCTCAACGAATCTAAAATTTTGGGAATAGTGTTCTGGAATTTACATTTTTAACTAGCTCCCTGAGTTTGCTTTTTTGTTTTTTTGTGTGTTTTTAATTAACGTTTATTTATTTATTTATTTTTGGCTGAGTTGGGTCTTTGTTGCTGCACGCGGGCTTTCTCTAGTTGCTGCGAGCAGGGTCTACCCCTCATTGCGGTGTGCGGGCTTCTCATTGCGGTGGCTTCTCTCGCTGCGGAGCATGGGCTCTAGGCGCACGGGCTTCAGTAGTTGTGGCTCGCGGGCTCTAGAGCTCAGGCTCAGTAGTTATGGCACGCGGGCCCAGTTGCTCCGCAGCATGTGGGATCTTCCCGGACGAGGGCTCGAACCCCTGTCCCCTGCATTGGCAGGAGGATTCTTAACCACTGCGCCACCAGGGAAGTCCCGTGAGTTATTTTTATGCACATTAAAGTTTGAGAACCTTTGGTAATGGCTGAGATCAAGCGTGAGAAAAATGAGAGCAAAAATATCAAACTAGTGAACGCTGTTAAAAGTCTGAATATTAAAAAAAAAAAGTCTGAATATTTATCAAACTCCTCATCTGAGCTATTTTTCCAGCAGATGCTTATATATTCAATATTTTTAAAGGCACAGACATATAAGGACAAACTAATAATAATAATTTTAATGATCTAAGCACTCCCCCACCACCCACCAAAATTTTACTTCTTCATGAAAGCACCCAGTATGTATGTGGCAATTGAAGTGAATAAACCAAGAAGCAATGTCTTAAAAAATAAAATGAAACAAAACAGCATTTCGGAAATAAAGCTTCACATAATGGAGGAATAAATCTGGATTTAAACATTCTCTGCTATTCCTGATGCCAAATGGCACCTGACAAATTTGGACACCAGAGGAGTTGATGACCTGGTGAAGAGATTAAGTCTTGAAAGCTTTCACAGCTGGCTTTTCAGCTTGACCATGGGCTCCTCTTGGGCACAGGGCTGTGTCCCAGCTTCTGAGACTAACATTTGGGAGGAAACTGTGACCTCCAATTTCAATCCATAGCAGGTTTCTCCAAAATGTTGGAGAGAGAATATTGGTCACAGACTAACAGTCAGAGAGAAAAGCATTGCCAAGGATGCATTTGATGGTGTCCTAGGAAGAGAAAGCTATTTCCCTGGAGAGAAAGGCTTGTATGGGAACAACGGATATAAGAGAAGTATCATGTTGTGGAAATGCTCCGAAACCACAAGTCAATCAAAAACCAAGGTTCTTTTCTCTGTTAACTTTTTTTAGAGTCTTGCTTGAATTAAACATGGCAGCAGGGAAATCCAGGGCATGTTTCAGTAAATTGTAAAAAATGTTGATTTATTTAGGTTAGAAATCAGTCTCTAAGCAACTGGTTTTTGAAATGTTTATGAAAACTGTGCAAATATTTTTGGAATAAAAGTTTTGATTTTTGTTTGTTAAAATGCTCATTTAAAAATAGATCATCTAAGTATTCAAATATGGTTTTCTTTTCGTAACAATTGTCTTGATACTTGATTATCTGTGGCAGTAATGAGAACCTCCTACTAGAGGAACCAGTAATTGAGAACCTCCTACTAGAGGAAGCTGACTGACTGAGGGCCCAGCCAACTGTGCATTTTCGCAGAGGTAACCTCTCTGATGCCCAAGTGTGGTGGGCATACTCAGACCTATTATTGAGAGACAGGGGATGCTTCTCAGCTCACTTTGTTAAAGTTTGAAAGCTACTAAATTCAGGGGAGATTTGTTATGAAACAAGAGATAACTAATGCAACCCCTTAAAGCCATTTACTTATGTTAGTTTTTAGTGTACTATGTAGTTATTATATATAATATATTACAATAATGATATTTTTTTTTTTTGCTATTTATTTATTTATTTATTTATTTATTTTAACATCTTTATTGGAGTATAATTGCTTTACAATGGTGTGTTAGTTTCTGCTTTTATAACAAAGTGAATCAGCTATACATATACATATGTCCCCATATCCCCTCCCTCTTGCATCTCCCTCCCACCCTCCCTATCCTACCCCTCTAGGTGGTCACAAAGCACCATTGCTTTGCTTTTTTTTTTTTTTTTTTTTTTACATCTTTATTGGGGTATAATTGCTTTACAATGGTGTGTTAGTTTCTGCTTTATAACAGAGTGAGTCAGTTATACATATATAATAATGATATTTATTGGGCATTTATAATGTTCCAAGTACTGTTCTAATTGCTTTACATGAATGAGTTATTCACAACAACCCTATGACATTTGTGTTATTATTACTTCAAATTCATAGATAAGAAAGCTGGAGTGATGGAGAGGCTAGGTAACTTTCCTAAGGTCACAGCACTGGTAAGTGGTGCTAACGGGACTTGAACTTTGAAGTCTACTTTCAGAGCCAAGCTCTCCTGAGGTGGTAGTCAAGCTGTCATCTGGGGCTGTAGTCATCTCGAGGCTCAGCTAGTGGTGGAGAATCTGTTCCCAAGCTCAGTCACATAGTTGTCAACAAGTCTCTGTTCCTTGCTGTTTGATTTTTGGCGGGAGGCTTCCTTCTGCACCATGGGAACTTATCTCATTAGTGAGATTACAAATGAGATCATACTATATAGAGTTTGGTTTTTTTACCCCACCCCGAAATATATTGTAAATATTTTTCCATGTAACTAAATCTATTTCTAATCATCATTTTTTTTAAGGTTTGGATGCAAATTGACAACTTGAAAAGGCAGATGCTTTTAGGCAAATCAGCTAAAATATCATGGAAATACTCTCACTTTATCTTCTTTGATTTATGCACAATATCAGGGAAACTTCATTCATCAGTTGGCTGTCGACTTCTTTGAGTCATTACTATTAAAAAAAGCAAAATTTGTGTTTTTACTTGACAGCAGAGATCTTACCTGCAATTTATTATTATATATTAACATTTATCTTCTTTTTTTGCAATTATAAGATAACTTATAAAACTTGAAATTCTACAAGAGCTAAATACTCTATTTTTCAGTGCTAAATGTAGAGCTATGCAAATTAACAGGAATGATTCACTACTGTAGCGGAGACAAAGTATTTTCAGTAGTTGAAAATTTCTTACTGACTTGTCTGAATTATTATGTTATTTTTGGTGTTATGATAATGAAAAACAGTCTGCCAAAGGTAGCAGGAACATTTCTCTCATCTCTGAATTTCACACGAAGACATCCTACTTAGAGGCTCTTTATTATTGGTTTATGAGAAGAAAGCTCAGAGAGGAGCTTTGCACTGTTGGTTCCACACTTCACTTTGTATGTGAAATTGGCTTAAAAGAGCCCCATGCTAATTGTCATTACAAACACAAACCCTGCACCTTGGGGAAAAGGAAGTCAATAAGATGAACACCTACACCTTCAAACTGATGTTTCAGGCATGAGATCACTCTAGAGAAAATTAATCCCAGTAGGTGGGATCTAAAGAAAAGGAAAATTTGAAAAACAACAACAAAATTCCAAGAAAAACTCATTCCAAATGAAGCAAATTCTTCATTTTTATCTGTTAAATATGCCTTTTGGTTATATTTTTTTCTTCTTAATCTGAAGAAGAGAGTATAGAATTGTAGGGCTTCCCAGTGTAGCACTCCTTGAGACCTCCCTAATTTCTTGCATTGCTCTCTTTCTTTCACTGAAATGTACTAAATACTTACAATAGAATAGAATACAAAAATGCATAATATTTTTCTGTTTTCAACCAATATTATTCATGTAAGAGAGAAATGAGTTTTCCCTAAATGTTAGTCTAAGACTTTAATGAATTTTAGATTTGGCATAATTCTGTAAATCCTTTCAGTGCAATATTCTTTAGGGACTGGATTATAATTTGTTGAGTATATCTTTCACATACCAAGTTACTTAGTTGACTCAATTTATGACATATAAGCCAGAGTGTTATTCTAGGAAGTTCCTATGGGTTCAGAATCTCTATTGCCTAGGACTCAATGTGCCCTTCTAACACTGCTTTTTAAAAACTGGGTATAGGAGGGGACCCAGCACTGAGTGATTGGAGCTATGCCTTACATATTGTTTTGAACATTATGGCTGACTATTTAATGAGAATTTGTGACTTTGGGGTAATAAGTGGGAGCTGAGGATGAGGTAAGTTCTTTTTCTTTAGAAACTGGAGGTTCAATTTATTTAATACTCTTCAGAAAACACCACTAGAGTAAAGTTTAGCACAGAATCAGATGTTGAACACCATTTTCATTTCTTCAACTGGTGTGTTACAGGAAGCCATTTATAAGCACTAAACACAAGGACATAAAAATAAAAGTTCATTTAAAATGGGCCTTAAGTCTAAAACTTACTTGAACAATTTTATTACTTCAATTAGGATAAAATATATAATTTAAATAACTATAAATAATTAATGTGTAAATAGCATGTGGTCCCAAACAATGTTTGCGTGGTCTCCAAAACAATGAGGCAATTATGCACAATAAAGAGAAATACACACAGGAGACCCTGAAGTAGGATGCTATTCTACACATTACTTATCCTTTTGAAGGGGTTCGTTGGGCTAAAAGAACACACTGAAGATGTGTGGTTAACATTTTAACATTTTAAAGCTTGGTGAAAACCCTTAAAATTTTCGAATGCGTAAGTGAATTTTGTCTCCTGGAACGGAATTTATATTGTCAACAACAAAAGAGAACTAATCAGTGGTTTCTATTTACTGTTTTCATTTCTAAAGAGCTTAAAAACCAGTGATTGTATTAGCCAATTTTCAAGGAAAATTCAGGCTTAGCAGGAGGCTCTTGACAAAGCTCTCCCTGCTGGGCGGCCAGCTGCCTGGAGGGACTGCCTCGCGGGACTGAGGCAGGCCGTCACCGCTGCCCAGGGCCAGGATTCACGGTGGAAGCTTCCTATCTGCTGGGCCTCATGTATCCTCACAGCCCTGCGCTCCCTGAGCAGGAGCGCTTCTTGCTCTTTGAGCAGCACCTGAACGTCTTACTTCTCTCCATCTCCTCCCTCTTCTCTTTTCCATTCTGCTTATTTTGCCTATTCTGAAAATTAGTTAAAAACTTGTGACACAAAAGCACGAATTCTTCACCTGCTTACAACCAACTTTCTCTCTTTGTTTCCCAGTACCTGGCAAATCTTGAGGGTTCTTTTTCATGAAAAGTCTATTATTTGGCACTTAAGCTCCCTTTGCAGGATGGGTTAATTTTCTCTAAGCTAAACCCAAGTCGTATTTTACAGTTTCCTTCAAAATACAGTTCTTCTGAGCAAATCCATGACTAATTGACTCATCACAGATGGTCTCTGTTAAGCCAAACTAAACATTAAACAAAATTATAAAGGATATGACCATTGAAAGAGCACTAGACTGGGAGACTTGGCCCTCACTTCTGGCTCCACAACCTCTAAGGGGTACCTGATTTTGACGTGCCTGGCTGGTTTTGACTGAATTTCACTCCCCACGCATCAATTATATAAAATTTATCAACGTAAATTATACATAATCAATATATTGATATCTGACCAATACATAAAATATCATTTACTAAAATGATATGTATAACATATAATATATACTCATGTATAAATAATTATGAATACAAGGATGAAATAGATAAAATAGATTATATATTATATAATAATTACAATTAATAATTAATATTATACATAATTAATACTATTTTTCCCCCCACAGATTTTACCCTTGTATTTGCAAAGTGTATTGGGCTGGGTTCTAGACAGAGTTTTTTTGTCTCAGATGCATCACTCAGAGGGTGAGGCTCATGTCTCTTACAGATGTAGGAGTTAGCGGAGTGCCAGACACAGACTACTGTGCTCAATTAATACAATAGAGGACAGTGATACTTTATACTTTAAATATTATAAGCTCTTAGAGCTTAGAAAATATTATATTTAATGTTCATATCATCTGGATATGAGTGCGCTCTGCCTTGGAGACATAAAAGTCCTTTAGAAGGAAGATCTCCTTTATAAACTATTTAACTTTATATGTTCACGTCCTCATTTCACAGATGAGAAAACTGGGCCCTTGAGAATTAAGCCCAGGCTCCTGACTTCTCGCCCACTTTGTTTTTACCACGTCAAGCTCTACTATGGATAAGTGGTCAGTGCGGATCAAGGCGGCCGGACTGTAGGCCGGGCCTTCTTCCTAACGCGGGCCCCTGGGCCGAGGGCTCAGTTCTGCCCCCTCTGCTAGCCTGGGGTAAGTGGGCGCCCGCACCAGGAGCCTCGGGCCCCGCTCCCCGCCGTGGCCATGGGTTGTGGCGCCAGCCGCCCGCGCCGGCCCGGGTCGAGCGGGAGAGTCAAGGCCGAGGCCGCCCCGGAGACTCAAAGGATGCAGGTGGCCCGCCTCCGCGCCAAGTTCGACCCGCGGGTCCTCCCTAGGTAAAGCGGGACGTGAACCGCAGGCGGAGGGGCTGGGCTGAGCAAGGTGAACCGCTGACCGAGGCGCCCTTAGAGATCCCGTCGACTTGACCGGACCTTACGCTTCTTTCTGATCAAAGGCCTCAGACCTCCCTAAATTCTCTCTGCCCTTTGAGATGTAAATCTTTTACAACCCAGGAATGTCTTTCTCAATGACCTGGTCGCCAACCTTTTGAAATGTAATCAAAGAAAGATCGAGGCTCTATCTACCAGTGTCTGTGGGAGGGTAGGAATCTCACTTCCATGACATCCCTTCCTCCCCTAATGCCCTTCAGTAATTTCCTACAAGCTCACTCCAGCCTTACAACTCTCTTGCCTTGTGTTTCAACAGTTGAGTTCAGTCTCTCCCATCGCAGTAGTTTTGACCCCCTCTTGCAATAGTCTGGAATAAAGTCTTCCTTGATGTTTTTAGCAAGTGTCCAGTGCAATTTCTCTTTGAAAGAGGGGGGAAGGGCAGAAGATAGGGAAAGTTCAAGACTGAAGAAGTAGGGACTTCCCTGGTGACGCAGTGGTTAAGAATCCGCCTGCCAATGCAGGGGACACGGGTTGGAGCCCTCGTCCAGGAAGATCCCACATGCCATGGAGCAACTAAGCCCGTTCGCCACAACTACTGAGCCTGCATTCTAGAGCTCACGAGCTACAACTACTGAAGCCCTTGCACCCAGAGCCCATGCTCTGCAGCAAGAGAAGCCACCGCAATGAGAAGCCCACACACCGCAATGAAGAGTAGCCCCCACTTGCTGAAACTAGAGAAAGCCCGCACACAGCAATGAAGACCCAATGCAGCCAAAAATAAAAATGCAGCCAAAAATAAATTAATTAATTAAAAAAAGAAGACTGAAGAAGTAGAAGGAGCCGCAGGGAGGAGAGGGAGAGAATCCCTGACCTCAGAGCCCTGGGGGGGCTTGCCATAGATACACTGGAGCTGGGGTGTGTGAAGGATCTTCTGTTACATTCTAGAAAAGGAGATCATAATTAGTGGAATAGAAACAGGGCTTTGAATCAACCAGACTTGAGATCCACTCCTGTCTTTTCTATTGTGTGTCATTGGGAATGTTCCTTAGCCTTTTTCCTTCCTCAATTTCCGCCTCTGTAAAATGGGAATAATAATAATAGCTGCCTCGTAAGAATGCTGTGAGGATGATTAAGTAATATATGTAAATGATGCTGCACAGTGCATGGTGCAGGTCCTCATGTAGATACTGTTATCGTCTTCATAAAATGACCATGTAAGAAATGAACAAGGAAGGCTGGCCGGTTGGTTGGCCTGAGAAAGAATTTCCTCAGAGTGCCCCACGTTGGCCAGGTGGAGGAAGGACATCATGGAATCTGCTCCACTCTGCAGCGTTTGGTTGGACACAGTGGTAGGTGGCTTGACTGGATTCTCAGGGACACTTCTAGTCCTAGGATTATACGCTCACCTCATCACAGTGTTCTGACCAGAGTCTATGCAGAACCATTTCCTTTGGGAAATGCCATCCTTGGGAAATTCTGGTACAAGGATGACTCGAGGATTAGTCTAATATCTGCTAATCTTAGAGAAGAACAAAGTTGGCTGATGCAACTGAACTTGAATCAGAGGGGTTATGGGGTCTTGTCAAGACTGAATTGATTGGGTGGCATCTCTGGTCATCTGTGGCCAGGGGGTCTGGTCTAGTCTTTATCCACCCTCATAGCCTCCACCTCCAGGTTAGTTCCAGAGCCTTAGATTATGACAAAGTCATAGAAGTAGAGGATCTCAATATTGGAAAGCTTTAGAGACTAACTAAAGGGTCTTCCTTAACCAATGAGGAATTGAGCCCCAAAAGATTAAGTGACTTATCCAAGTTGGTGACAGAAATGGGTCTAGAACACAGTTGTCTTTCCTCTCCATTGTGAGCCCAAATGATAGGTGATAGAATTTAAGTCTGACTATATTCACTTTCTTCTTGGGAGTTCATTACAGTTGCTTCTGTCAAACCGGTTGCAATATTATTATTGTTTCCATGTTTCATTTTTTTTATCATGCTCAGTTTGTGGCAGCTGAGGTCAAAGTAATAATTTTGTTTCTTATAATCTCTGGGATGATGTAAAATTGCATGACCTACAAACCTGACTTTGAGGCTGCTTTGTGAGAGGGTGGGAGTGGAGGGTGGAAATGGAGGAGGTGGATTGGCCTTGTAGATGCATCCTCCCATGCCTGATTCCATTCTTAATGTTTTCAAAATAAGGTGATAATTTGGAAATAATATTCATTCAGTGAATGATTCTCTCATTCAACATTTATTGCTGTCCCCTCTGTGCCAGGCACTACACAAGATATAGCCACCCAAGTCATAAAAATAGTCACCATTGTTATAAAAATTGTCACCATCCTCATAAAAATAGTCACCATCCATGGCCATCAAGGGCTCATAAGCAAGGCCACAGCTTCAGGCTTTTGTTGTGGGATGTTTGTTATCTGAAAGCATTTATTTGCACTATAAATTTTGGCTTAAAGCTTACTGTTTCTTCCAATGCCAAATTACTGGCATTTTTTTAGACATTTGGTTTATGAAGGCCTGTAACAGTGTTGAATAACACTCCTTTTATTTGAGCGAGAGTGTAGTTCCTCAGAAATGGTAATTCGTCTGATAGCTGATGATTAATCCCATGAGCAAATGAATTTTCCTGCAGTTTTGAGGGCATAGTCATAAATTAGTATTTGCAAAGTGCTTTCATCCACATTAGAGGTAATGTGTTGGTCTGCAAAGCAACAGAATTTGAAATGCCTGTGATTATCTTCAAAATCACACTGGGAGTGCATGTGAATAATAAAAGCAGAGTTGGAAAGAGAAGAGGGGACAGAATCCATTTAAGATTATTAAATTGCTATCGGTTTTGATAAGGTAATTGGCCAGAAAATTAAATGCACCGTATAGAACAAAGCTATTTTCTGTAAGCTGGTACAGCCAAATGCCATTTTTATTTAGTAAACACAGGAATATAAGAAATAAGTAAGTAGACAAATGAAAAAAAAAAAACTACAGGAAGAATAAACTCAGCAAAAAGAAGTAAAGCTGTTTAAAGTACAGATTGATATTTGCATTTGAATCTTTGGTATTCAGTATGTGACTTAAAGAATTACCTTCTCCCTGTGTCCTCCTTGAGTACATGCCATTCGCTGGCATTCTTACCTGGGAGAAGTTTTAATAAAGTGGGAAAAGCACCAAATTATGATGCAAGTAAGGAGACCTGGGTTCTAATCCTCACTCCACAAATTAAACAACCAATCAGCTAACCTGATCTTCAAATGTCTTCATTTGTAAAATGAGGGGTTGGATAAAATCATTCTCTAATATTCTTTCCAGCTTAAAATCATGATTCTAAGTCAAGCACTTTCTCAACATTTCTTAAATAAAGATAGAAGGTTAAATTTTGATAGGATTCTTAAATTTACATAGACATTAACACAGGTAACTAAAGTTTAAGATCCCTAGCCTTTGAAATCCTAGCTGACTTCCTGGTCTTTCTTTACACATTACTGACATACATCCCAGGTTAAAATTTTGTTGGCTGTGTAAAATTGCAAGTGCAGTGGCATCAGGTAGGGGGAACTATGAGAGCTGCTGGCTGCAAGGGGGTCCTGACACCACCGCCACCCGTGTTCTGAAAGCTGCACTTATAATAGCGCAACCATGCTGACTTTCGCAATGGTACATCTACTGAGGAGCGATTTGGGGCGATACCTTGGGTGAGATACGAGTTATGCCTGGGACTGAGAGCTCACAGTCTAGCAACATGAGGAAGCCTACTCTTTGTACCCTGTCTCCTGATATGGTTTCCTCCATTTTTGGAGAAGTTATAAATAGGACTAAGCTTCTTTTTTATTCTCTCCACCTGGTTTGGTGGTTGCTGTTGCAGAATGATAAAAACAAGAGTTGGAGGGAGGAAAGAAAATGGTAGATGGAGGTCCCAAAATTCTTCAAGAAAATTTTGGAGAAATGCATTTGAAGGAATTGGATTTAAATCCCATCTATTGCAACTATCAGTACAATCTGTGTGGCCTTGGGAAATCACTTAAATTTTTAATATCACCCAGCAGGAATTTTAT
>NW_006788722.1:1650223-1694547 GCF_000442215.2 Lipotes vexillifer
AGCAGGAATTTTATAGGATAGGATTTAAAAAAAAAAAATTCCTGGCACATAATAAATGTGTAATAAATGGTAGCTATTGTTATTAAGATTATTTGTCTTTCTACCAACTAATTACTTTTATATAACTTGCCTCCATTTCAAAAGAGGATTTGGGGTAACTTTCAAAAATAATGAACACAGTTATGCAAGGAAATTGGATGGGGGGAGTATAAAGCTCAAAAGGATGATATAGGGCTTCCCTGGTGGCGCAGTGGTTGAGAGTCCGCCTGCTGATGCAGGGGACACGGGTTCGTGCCCCGGTGCGGGAAGATCCCACATGCCGCAGAGCAACTGGGCCTGTGAGCCATGGCCGCTGAGCCTGAGTGTCCGGAGCCTGTGTTCCACAGTGGGAGAGGCCACAACAGTGAGAGGCCCGCATACCGCAAAAAAAAAAAAAAAAAAAAAGGATGATATAAAGCCTCTAATTAAATAATTTTAAAAATCATCACTTCAGAGGGTAACAGATTTATTTGGTCTTTCTTCCAACAGATATGATATCAAGGTTCTTATCAGGACAGGCAGTTTCAGCAAGTTTGTCAGAGTGGAGCAGAAGACCACCAAGAAACCTTTTGCAATAAAAGTGATGGAAACCAGAATGAGAGAAGGCAGAGAGACGTGTGAGTCTGAGTTCTCCATCCTGCGGTGGGTTAGCTATCCTTACATCATCCAGCTCCTGGAGATCTTTGAGACCCAAGATCAAGTTTACATGGTGATGGAGTTGGCTACAGGAGGGGAATTCTTTGATGGACTCATCTCTCAGGGATACTTTACAGAGCAGGACGCTGTCAGAATCCTCCACATGGTTGCTGATGGCATGAGGTATTTGCAACGCATTGAAAATAACTCACAGGGACCTAAAGCCCGAAAATCTCTTATGTTATCACCCAGGTGCAGAGTCAAAGTTTTTTTATCACAGATTTTGGTTTGGCAAATCTGGGAACAAAAGTGGTGACTGGACAGTGAAGATGCTCTGTGGGACCCCAGAGTAAATAGCCTCCGAGATTTTGCTAAGGAAACCTTACACCAGTGCAGTTGACATGTGGGCGTTTAAGGCCTAATCACTTATGTTTTACTATGTAGATTCCTGCCTTTTGATGGTGAAAGCCATATGAGAATTTACAGGAAGATTCTGAAAGGCAAATATAATTATAGAGGAGATGTAAGTGCTCACTTTCTTTCTATTGACTTGGTCTTGAATAGAGTTTCTCAACCTTAGCGCTATTGCCATTTAGGGCGAGATGATTCTTTATTGGGGGTGGAGTGGGAAGAGGTGATGGGGTGGGACTGTCCTGTGCATTGCAGGATGTTTAGCAGCATCCCTGGCCTCCACCAACTAGGTACCAGTAGGTACACTACTAGCAGATACTGGTAGATACTGATTTCTAGTAGCTACACTAGATACACACCTTCCCCCAGTTGTGACAATCAAAATTGTCTCCAGACACTGTGTTTTTTTTAAAGAACTATTTTTATTATAATTTTATTTTTTTGGCTGTGTTGGGTGTTTGTTGCTGCGCGTGGGCTTTTCTCTGATTGCAGCGAGCAGGGGCTACTCTTCGTTGTGGCGCACGAGTTTCTCATAGCAGTGGCTTCTCTTGTTGCTGAGCATGGGCTCTAGGCACGCGGGCTTCAGTAGTTGTGGCTCATGGGCTCTAGAGCGCAGGGTCAGAAGTTGTGGTGCAGAGGCTTATTTGCTGGGAACTTCCTGGACCAGGGCTCGAACTGCATTGGCAGGCGGATTCTTCACCACTGCGCCACCAGGGAAGCCCTGTCTCCAGACATTGTTAAATGTCCCCAAGGGGGCAAAATCACCCCTGGCTGAGAGCCCCTGGTCTCAAGGTAGCAAGAGCCTCGATTACTGAGTTGTCTGTGGTTAGCACATGACATTGACAATCAAGTAGATATGTGAGTTTGCTGTTGTTTCTCCAGTCATCATGCAGAGCCTGAGCCAACTGAGTACTGTGTACTCAGAGGCTCAGCATGCTGCTTGGGTGTTTGATGAGAGATTTTCTGCCTTGATTCTAGATGATCCACACCCTTTTTGAGATGTAGTGTTTCCTCAGTGAAATGTTTAACTTCACAGTTTGTGTAAAATATTTATCCATTGTTTAAACTTGGAACTCCCATTGTTTATGAATGTGTTAACTTTTTTGTTTTGTTTAAGGAAGGAAAGTTACCAATACTTCTCTGTGGGAAGCCTGACAAAATAAGAAATTCACTTCCTGTTGAGCAAATTTATTTTATGTTTAACTATAAAAGGGCTTTTTTTCCCACATAAAGAAAAGTATGGATAGTTTGATTTTACCTACTTAAAGTGTAACATCTATATGTATAACATCTTAAGCAAAATTGAAAGCTAAATAACAAATTGAAAAATAATATTGTCTATACTCTGACAGATTTAATATCTTTTTTTTTTTTTTTCGGTACGCAGGCCTCTCACTGCAGTGGCCTCTTCCGTTGCGGAGCACAGACTCTGGACGCGCCGGCTCAGCGGCCATGGCTCACGGACCCAGCCGCTCCGCGGCACGTGGGATCCTCCCGGACTGGGGCACGAACCCGCGTCCCCCGCATCAGCAGGCGGACTCTCAACCACTGCGCCACCAGGGAAGCTCCTAGATTTAATATCTTATAGTACATGTATATGTTTTTTTAAAAAACTGATACAAATTGACAATTGAGAACTGAGACATAGGGAGATAGGAAAGGATGGGAAGAATTCAAAGAAAATGTAAACCACTGATTATTTATTTTTAATTTATTTATTTACTTTTGCTACGTTGGGTCTTCGTTTCTGTGCGAGGGCTTTCTCCAGTTGCGGCGAGCAGGGGCCACTTTTCATCGCGGTGCGCGGGCCTCTCACTATCGCGGCCTCTCTTGTTGCGGAGCACAGGCTCCAGACGCGCAGGCTCAGTAGTTATGGCTCACGGGCCTAGTTTTTCCGCGGCGTGTGGAATCTTCCCAGACCAGGGCTCGAACCCGTGTCCTCTGCATTAGCAGGCAGATTCTCAACCACTGCGCCACCAGGGAAGCCCTAAACCACTAATTATTAAAAGCTTGAACAAAATGTCTAGCTTCACTAATGACCAAAGAAATGCAAATGAAGACAACAATATCTTTTCTTTGTCTTTCAAACTGATAAAGATAAAAAACAAAAAAACACTCAATTTAATTCTACTCATTGCTGCTAAGAGTACTAAGAGATTAGCCCTGTTATTCACTATTGGTGGAGGATAAATTGTTGTAGATTTCTTGGAAAGTAGTTTGAAAAGATACATCTAGAACTTTTAAAAGTTTATTTATTTTGATCTACTAATTCCACTTTTAAGAATCTAAGGAAATAATCTCAGATGCAGCAAAGATATCAGTGTCAAGAGGCTCATCTGGGCTATACTACAAAAGTGGACAACTGAAAGGAGCGCTAAGAGGATGTTTGAATAAATTATTGAACATTCATACGGTAGTCCCTAAATTATTCATGTTTAAAAATTATAAGGGTATTGGAAAATATTTCCGATATACTGCCAAATTAAAAAAAAAACAGAATACAAATTGTGTATACGGTATTAACACAAATCACGTGGGAAAATGTATGCATAGGAAAAAGTCTTTGAGGAAATACAGTGTAATGCAGTATAACGTTAACAGAGCTTATCTCCCGGTTTACGGATTCTATACCATTTTGGTTTTCCTCTTTATAGTTTGAGTATATCTGTATTTCTGTTTTGGTTTTGTTTACAAAGAACATATATTTCTGTTTTGGTTATCTATTGCTGAATAACAAACCTTCCCTAAACCCAACGCCTTAAAGTAACAACCATTTTATCATGACTCATGATTCTGTGGGTTGACAGGGCTCAGCTTGGTGACACTTCTGCTTCACATGATGTTGCAGTCATCTGGTTCTTGACTGGGATGGAATAGCCTTGATGACCCCTCAAATGGCTGACCTCTTGGTGGGAAAGCTGGATTAACTAGGTCACTGGGACTACTCGGCCTTTTTCTCTCTCCTCTCTCTGTGCACCTCAGGGACCTTTTCTCTTCATGGGGTTTCTCCACGTGGTCTCTTCAGCAGGGCAGTCAGACATTTTACATGGCGGTTTAGGCTTTCCAAAAGGCAGTATTCCAAGAGGGAGACAAGAAGTCACCAGTCCTCTTCAAGGCTGGGCTTGGAAATGGCACAGCATCACTTTTGCCTCATTCTATTGGCTACTGTGAGTGCTAGGCCAACCCAGATTCCACGTGCAAGGAGACCACATAAAGTGTGGCTCCAGGGGGCCTGGTCCATTGGGGTCACATTTGGACTAGACATCACAGTGCCTTTCTTAATGTGCAAAAATAATAAACAATTATTCTATTAAGAGGTCCTTTTGTTAACTTTAATTCAGAGGGTTTCTAACATCACATTCCTCAGAAGGCAGCCCTGAGAAGAGGGTTCATTTACAAGTAATTTATTAAGGATAGACTCCCATGGACACAGGTGAGGGAATGAGGGAACCAGGATCGGTAGGGGAGGAGGCCAAGGCCATGGAGGTGAGCCTCATCCCACAGCGTTGTTCTAGCCTGAGACAGGTGAGCTGGGTCTTCACTCCCACCCCTCTCTGCTGGCCCATGGGGTGGTGGTGATAAGAATGCTGTGGCAAATACTCACTGCTCTCTGGGATCAAGGCAGAATGACCCCTGGAGCCCAAGGGTGATGATGAAAAAGATCGAGGTGCTGTGTTTCAGAAGCAAAACACTCCAAAAGAGAAGAGTATACGCACATACTGAAAAGAGGGGCTCAACAGCAGGATGGAGCACTGATATCTCCATGATGTCATGCTCTGTTTCTTGAGGAAATGACTGTCTGTAGCCCCAGAGTACTGAAAGCACATACCACAGAGCAGAAGTGCAACTGCTTTTAATAACTTATTGGATTTATATCCCCTTGGCCTTCTTCCCCATGCTTGTCAGCCACACATGTCTACATATTAACATTTTATTTTAATATTACCAAGTGTCTTAGTCATCTTGAGCTGCCAGAACAAAATACTACAGACTGGGTGGCTTAAACAACAGAAATTTGTTTCTCACAGGTCTAGAGTCTAGGAAGTCCATGATCGAGATGCCAGCAAGGTAGGTTTCATTCTGAGGCCTCTTCTCTTGGCTCACAGGCAGCTGCCATCTCACTGTGTGCTCATTTGACCTCTTCTTTGTGTGCATGCAGAGAAAGAGAGAATGAACTCTCTGGTGTTTTTTTCTTATGAGGACACTAATCCTATCAGATCAGGGCCCCACCATAATGACCTCATTTAACCATAATTTCTTCCTTAGAAATTTCATCTCCAAATACAGCCACACTAGGGGTTAGGGCTTCTATATATGAATTTTGGAGGGACACAAACATTCATTCCATGACACCAAGGAAACATATGTCGATAGACTCAGATAAGGGTATCATCATGTTTTCTCTGTCATAATATTGTTGTTTATACCTATCAAGAAGTTTAGTAATTTCTAAATGCACCAATTTTATTTAAAAACCAGGGTGACCATCAAGTCTGGAAGCATAGGTGTAATAGACAGAATAATGCCACCACCCACCCACCCCCACCCGGCAAAGATGTCCACATCTTAATACCCAGATTATGTGGCTATATTACTTTACAGGTCAAAAGGAAATTTGCAGACATGATTAAATTAAGGGTTTTGAGATGAGGAGATTGTCTTGGATTATCTGGGTGGGCCCAATGTGATCACAAGCGTCTTTATATGTAACAAGGAGGAAGAAGGGTCAAAGTTAGAGGACATGTGAAGACAGAAAGATAGGTTGGATTAATGTGTTTTGAGGATGGAGGAAGGGGTCACAACGAGCCCAGAAATGTGGGTGGTCTATAGAAGCAGGAAAAGGCAGGGAACAGATTCTCCCCTAGAACCTCTGAAAGGAACACAGCTTTGCTGACACCTTGATTTTAGTCCCTAAGATCAATTTCAGACTTTTGACCTGCAAAACTGTAAGATGATAGATTTGCATTGTCTTTTTATAAAGTCTTGTTGTCTATAACTGAAATTCCAGGTGTGACACATTGTGTGAATCACTTCTTTTCTCTAGAAGTCAGATGGAAGAGTGAAATAAATAGCATCAGAACATCCAGAGGTCTCTTATGGTGAAGAAGAGAGACATGTTTAATATAAATAGCTGATATTTTACTAGATACCTGGCAGATCTGTACTCTAGTCTCACCCATGTCTAGGCAAAAAATTAGCTATAATGTTAATGTTTAATTTTTCTTGATTTTGGTGTAAAATACATTCCTTTTCATGAAGCTTTTATGACCATTCCACTGTTGTTCTTTCCTTTTCTGAATACTGTTTAGGATTACCATAAATTTCTTTTGTTTTCACATTTAATCTATGTGCCATCTTTCTAAGATATTGTAGGCTCCTTGAAGGCTGGGATTCTGTCATATTTTTCTACCTGTCTCCATATGATATCACAAAGAGGTAAGCATAGACATCACATTTCTTAAAACTAAATTGCTTTTAAAAATTAAGATTCTGATTTATACCTACATGAGTAAATGGATCTCAACCATCACTGCATTGAGCATAGAATACAAATTTTAATTTATGATATGGTAGACTATTAGATAACTCATATTTTTAGTTGCTGAATTTATTAGATTCATTCTGGAATATTCGGGTGGTTTAAAGGCTGCATTTATTTTACTGGGTTTTGCAGGATAGAGGTGGTGGTTCCCCATTCCAGGCGCTCCTGGTAATGCCTAAGGAGCAACCAGGGCAACAAGACACAGCACATGGTGGAAAAGAGGTGGAAGAGAGCAAAGAGTTCCTCCCCACTGTTTGAGGGAGACCTTTGCTTATCTACTTGGTCACCAATGCCATCACAATGGCTTTCAGCATGGTGGCAGGGCTCGTGCTGGAGTCTCATCCATAATTCTCCTGGAGAACCATTTGACGCATGCTTGTATGTCTCCACCCCTTCTTCCTGGTTAGGCCTTCTTCATGTCAGGAATCAAGCTCAGCTTGGGGAATACCCACATGAAAAGTGCTTGGTGTCCCTGCTCTTAGGGATCTAGTGCTCTTGTCTGACAGTCCACGTATTACTATGTATCTCTTCAAATATGAAGGCTGTGATACACATAGGAAAAAAGGCTCCAAGTCCATGGAGCAAGGGAAGAGAGCCTCTCACTGTGTAGGAAAGCTGGGTCAGATTTCCTGGAGAAGGGGACATTTGTGCTGTGACTTGGTGGAAGAATAGGAGTTTCTGAATGGGAGATGAGCACATTCTAAGTAGACAGAACAACATATGCAAAAGCACAGGAAACAGAATAAGTTGACTAGTAAAAAGTAAGACTTTTAGAGCATTTGTGTGCATGTGAATGCATATTTATATGAGTCTTTTGTAAAGTAGTGTAGTGTAAATATTAAGAGCACAGTCTGGAGCGATACTGGCTGCCCTTCACTCCCAGCTGTGCCATTTACTAACTGTAACTCTGGGCTTGCTTCTTAATTTCTCTGTATCTCAGTTTCTTCATTTGTAAAACATAAATAATGATAGTGTCTGCCTAACAGGGTTGTTGTGAAGATCAAATGAGCTAATAGATGTAAAGTGCTTAGAATAGATTTATATGTTAGTACATATGTAGTCAGTGCTATATATGTGTTGGCTATTTCTGTTATTATTACTATTAATAAGGGAAATATTGGGAATGAAAGTTTGAATTTTGCTTAAGCAATATATATATATATATATATATATATATATATATATATAGAGAGAGAGAGAGAGAGAGAGAGAGAGAGAATATATAGTTATCAAGTGTACCTGTCTCACCTTTTAAATGGAATAGTGAGAAATGTGTAGTGTTAGATATTTAATATTAATGATAAATCAATTACACATTCTTGCCAATGAGTTGAGAATCACATATTTTGCCTAATTATCTCCACTATATCGCAGTAATTGTTTTTTGGTGTGAAGTAAATTGATAATAAAGTGAGTCATAACCATATTAGCTAGCTGACAAGGATAAACACTGGTATTAAAAAGATATATATATTTTTTAATAAAATTATTTTATTTATTTATTTGTTTTTGGTTGCGTTGGATCTTCGTTGCTGTGTGCGGGCTTTCTCTAGTTGTGGTGAGTGGGGGCTACTCTTCATTGTGGTGTGTGGGCTTCTCATTGCCGTGGCTTCTCTTGTTGCGGAGTACGGGCTCCAGGCGCACGGGCTTCAGTAGTTGTGGCTCGCGGGCTCTAGAGCACAGGCTCAGCCATTGTAGTGCATGGGCTTCGCTACTCTGCAGCATGTGGCATCTTCCCGGACCAGGGCTCGAAGATGTGTTCTGTGAATTGGCAGGCAGATTCTTAACCACTGCACCACCGGGGAAGCCCTAAAAAGATATTTTAAAAATAACCCACATGGACATTAATAGAAAGTGGTGCCCATCTGCTTAGATTCAACTATGATTGCTGTACTGTTAGGAAAAAATTTACTGATATATTCTCTTGGAAGGAACAGATCTGATGGATTATGCTCACCAGCCACGACCCCAGTTTCTTTCTATTTCCTTATCTACACTAGTTTCTCACATTTTTTTCTTTACTATATTTCTCCTCTACTCAGGTTATTAAGTAGGAAAAAAAGGAGAGGAGAGCAGAAGATTTGGTCCTTTAACTCCCATTCATTCTCTTTCCATCCTGACTAGAATGCCAATAGTGAACATTACGCTGTATTGCAGGCCATAATTCTTGTAATTTGGTTCCTATTCCTGT
This sequence comes from Lipotes vexillifer, assembly GCF_000442215.2. Lineage (NCBI taxonomy): Eukaryota > Metazoa > Chordata > Mammalia > Artiodactyla > Lipotidae > Lipotes > Lipotes vexillifer. Next base: position 1,659,043 of record NW_006788722.1, read on the forward strand.
GTTTTAGTTCCTAAGTACTTCTGCTCACAAAAAAAGTGGTACTTAATATTTCTTTAATGATATTTTTACTTTAAAAGTTGTTTTACAGAAAATAATTTAAAGATTATAAATCTTTCAAACTGGACTTCATTTTCTGCTTGTCACTTTCTTCATCTCTTCTCTGACTTACCTTAAATTGAATGTATGTATATCTTCTTTTAAACTCAATCACCAAGAGTGTTTGTAAGAATTGAAAGAGAGAGAAGCTTCAAGATGGCGGAAGAGTAAGACGCGGAAATCACCTTCCTTTCCACAAATACATCAGAAATACATCTACATGTGGAACAACTCCTATTGAACGCTGGCAGAAGACAGACCTCCCAAAAGGCAAGAAACTCCCCACGTACCTGGGTACGGCAAAAGAAAAAAGAAAAAACAGAGACAAAAGAACAGGGATGGGACCTGCACCAGTGGGAGGGAGCCGTGAAGGAGGAAAGGTTCCCACACAGTAGGAAGCCCCTCCACAGGCGGAGGCTGAGGGTGGTGGAGCAGGGGAGCTTCGGGGCCACGGAGGAGAGCACAGCAACAGGGGTGCGGAGGGCAAAGCGGAGAGATTCCCGCACAGAGGATCGGTGCCGACCAGCACTCACCAGCCTGAGAGGCTTGTCTGCTTACCCGCCGGGGCGGGCGGGGGTTGGGAGCTGAGGCTTGGGCTTCGATCAGATCCTAGGGAGAGGACTGGGGTTGGCGGCGTGAACACAGCCTGAGGGTGTGGCGCTAGTGCGCCACAGCTAGCCCGGAGGGAGTCGGGGAAAAAGTCTGGACCGGCCGAGGAGGCAAGAGACTTTTTCTTCCTTCTTTTGTTTCTTGGTGCTCGAGGAGAGGGGATTAAGAGCGCTGCTTAAAGGAGCTCCAGCGAAGGGCGCGAGCTGCGGCTATCAGCGCGGACCCCAGAGACGGGCAGAGACGCTAAGTCTGCTGCTGCCGCCACCAAGAAGGCTGGGTGCGAGCACAGGTCACTATCCACACCCCTCTTCCGGGGAGCCTGTGCAGCCCACCACTGCCAGGGTCCCGGGATCCAGGGACAACTTCCCAGAACGCATGGCGTGCCTCAGGCTGGTGCAACGTCACGCGACCTCTGCTGCCACAGGCTCGCCCTGCATCCGTAACCCTCCATTCCCCTGGCCTGAGTGAGCCAGAGCCCTCAAATCAGCAGCTCCTCTAACTCCGTCTTGTCTGAGAGAAGAACAGACGCCCTCCAGCGACCTACACGCAGAGGCGGGGCCGAATCCAAAGGTGAAACCCGGGAGCTATGCGAACAAACAAGAGAAAGGGAAATTTCTCCCAGCAGCCTCAGGAGCAGCGGATGAAATCTCCACAATCAACTTGATGTACCCTGCATCTGGGGAACACCTGAATAGACAACAAATCATCCCAAATTTAGGAGGTGGACTTCGGGATCAACGATATATATATATATATATATATCTTCCCTTTTTCTCTGTTTGTTTGTGAGTGTGTATGTATATGCTTCTGTGTGTGATTTTTGTCTGTATAGCTTTGCTTTTACCATTTGTCCTAGGTTTCTGTCTGTCCATTTTATTTTTTATTACTTAAAAATATCTTTTTTCCTTAATAATTATTTTTTATTTTAATAACTTTATTTTATTTTACTTTTTTATTTTATTTTATTTTACCTTCTTCTTTCTTTCTTTATTTTCTTGCTTTTTTCTGAGCCATGTGGAGGACAGGCTCTTGGTGCTCCAGCCAGGCATCAGGGCTGTGCCACTGAGGTGGGAGAGGCAAGTTCAGGACACTGGTCCACAAGAGACCTCCCAGATCCACGTAATATCAAATGGTGAAAATCTCCCAGAGTTCTCCATCTCAACGCCAAGACCCAGCTCCACTCAACGACAAGCAAGCTACAGTGCAGGACACCCTATGCCAAAAAAATAGCAAGACAGGAGCACAACCTCATCCATTAGCAAAGAGTCTGCCTAAAATCATAATAAGGCCACAGACACCCCAAAACACACCACCAGACGTAGACCTGTCGAGCAGAAAGACAAGATCGAGCTTCATCCACCAGAACACAGGCACTAGTCCCCTCCACTAGGAAACATGCACAACCCACTGAACCAACCTTAGCCACTGGGGACAGACACCAAAAACAACGGAAACTACAAACCTGTAGCCTGAGAAATGGAGACGCCAAACACAGTAAGTTAAGAAAAATGAGAAGACAGAGAAACACACAGCAAATGAAGGAGCAAGGCAAAGACCCACCAGACCTAACAAATGAAGAGGAAATAGCAGTATACCTGAAAAAGAATTCAGAATAATGATGGTAAAGATGATCTAAAATCTTGGAAATAGGAGAAAATACAAGAGATGTTTAACGAGGACCTAGAAGAACTAAAGAGCAAACAAGCAATGACGAACAACACAATAAATGAAATTAAAAATTCTATAGACAGGAACGATAGCAGAATGACTGAGGCAGAAGAATGGATAAGTGAGCTGGAAGATAAAATAGTGGAAATAACTACTGCAGAGCAGAATAAAGAAAAAAGAATGAAAAGAATTGAGGACAGTCTCAGAGACTTCTGGGATATCATTAAATGCACCAACATTCGAATTATAGGGGTCCCAGAAGAATAAGAGAAAAAGAAAGGGGCTGAGAAAATATTTGAAGAGATTATAGTTGAAAACCTCCCTAATATGGGAAAGGAAATAGTTAATCAAGTCCAGGAAGCACAGAGAGTCCCATACAGGATAAATCCAAGGAGAAACACACCAAGACATATTAATCAAACTACGAAAAATTAAATACAAAGAAAATATATTAAAAGCAGCAAGGGAAAAACAGCAAGTAACACATAAGGGAATCCCCATAAGGTTAACAGCTGATCTTTCAGCAGAAACTCTGAAAGCCAGAAGGGACTGGCAGGACATATTTAAAGTGATGAAAGAGAAAAACCTACAACCAAGATTACTCTACCCAGCAAGGATCTCGTTTAGATTTGACAGAGAAATTAAAAGCCTTACAGACAAGCAAAAGCTAAGAGAGTTCAACACCACCAAACGAGCTTTACAACAAACGCTAAACAGACTTCTCTAGGCAGGAAACACAAGAGAAGGAAAAGACCTACAATAATAAACCCAAAACAACTAAGAAAAAGGTAATAGGAACATACATATCTATAATTACCTTAAAAGTAAATGGATTAAATGCTCCAACCAAAAGACATAGACTGGCTGAATGGGTACAAAAACAAGACCCATATATATGCTGTCTACAAGAGACCCACGTCAGATTTAGGGACACATACAGACTGAAAGTGAGGGGATGGAAAAAGATATTCCATGCAAATGGAAATCAAAAGAAAGCTGGAGTAGCAATTCTCATATCAGGCAAAATAGACTTTAAAATAAAGACTATTACAAGAGACAAAGAAGGACACTACATAATGATCAAGGGATCAATCCAAGAAGAAGATATAACAGTTGCAAATAATTATGCACCCAACATAGGAGTACCTCAATACATAAGGCAAATACTAACAGCAATAAAAGAGGAAATCAACAGTAACACAATCATAGTAGGGGACTTTAACACCCACTTTCACCAATGGACACATCATCCAAAATGAAAATAAGGAAACACAAGCTTTAAATGATACATTAAACAAGATGGACTTAATTGATATTTATAGGACATTCCATCCAAAAACAACAGAATACACATTCTTCTCAAGTGCTTATGGAACATTCTCCAGGATAGATCATATCTTGGGTCACAAATCAACCCTTGGTAGATTTAAGAAAATTGAAATTGTATCAAGTATCTTTTCCGACAATGCTATGAGACTAGGTATCAATTACAGGAAAAAAATCTGTAAGAAATACAAACACATGGAGGCTAAACAGCACACTACTTAATAAACAAGAGATCACTGACAAAATCAAAGAGGAAATCAAAAAATACCTAGAAACAAATGACAATGAAAGCACAATGACCCAAAACCTATGGGTTACAGCAAAAGCAGTACTAAGAGGGAAGTTTATAGCTATACAAGCCTACCGTAAGAAACAAGAAATATCTCAAATAAACAACTTAAGCTTACACTAAAGCAATTAGAGAAAGAAGAACAAAAATACCCCAAGGTTAACAGAAGGAAAGAATTCATAAATATAGCAGAAGTAAATGAAAAAGAAATGAAGGAAACGATAGCAAAGCTCAGTAAAACTAAAAGCTGGTTCTTTGAGAAGATAAATAAAATTGATAAGCCATTAGCCAGACTCCTCAAGAAAAAAAAAGGAGAAGACTCAAATCAATAGAATTAGAAATGAAAAAGGAGAAGTAACAACTGACACTGCAGAAATACAAAGGATCATGAGAGATTACCACAAGCAACTCTATGCCAATAAAATGGGCAACCTGTAAGAAATGGACAAATTCTTAGAAATGCACAACCTTCCGAGACTGAACCAGGAAGAAATAGAAAATATGGACAGACCAATCACAAGCACTAAAATTGAGACTGTGATGAAAAATCTTCCAACAAACAAAAGCCCAGGACCAGATGGCTTCACAGGCGAATTCTATCAAACATTTAGAGAAGAGCTAACACCTATCCTTCTCAAACTCTTCCAAAATATAGCAGAGGGAGGAACACTCCTAAACTCATTCTACAAGGCCACCATCACCCTGATGCCAATACCAGACAAAGATGTCACAAAGATGGGCTTCCCTGGTAGCGCAGTGGTTGACAGTCTGCCTGCCAAAGCAGGAGACACGGATTCGTGCCCTGGTCCAGGAAGATCCCACATGCCATGGAGCGGCTGGGCCCGTGAGCCATGGTCACTGAGCCTGCATGTCCGGAACCTGTCCTCCACAGCGGGAGAGGCCACAACAGTGAGAGGTCCGCGTACCGCAAAAAAAAAACAAAAAACTACAGGCCAATATCACTGATGAATATAGATGCAAAAATCCTCAGCGAAATACTAGCAAAAAGAATCCAACAGCACATTAAAAACATCATACAGCATGATCAAGTGGGATTTAGAACAGGAATGCAAGGATTCTTTAATATACACAAATCAATCAATGTGAAACACCATATTAACAAACTGAAGGAGAAAAACCATATGATCATATCAGTAGATGCAGAGAAAGCTTTCAACAAAATTCAACAGCCATTTGTTAAAAACCCTCCAGAAAGTAGGCACAGAGGGAACTTTCCTCAACATAATAAAGGCAATATATGACAAACCCACAGCCAACATTGTCCTCAATGGTGAAAAACAAACCATTTCCACTAGGATCAGGAACAAGACACATTTGCCCACTCTCACCACTATTGTTCAACATTGTTTTGGAAGTTTTAGCCACAGCAATCAGAGAAGAAAAAGAAAGAAAAGGAATTCAAATAAGAAAAGAAGTAAAGCTGTCACTACTTGCAGATGACATGATACTATACATAGAGAATCCTAAAGATGCTACCAGAAAGCTACTAGAGCTAATCAATGAATTCGGTAAAGTAACAGGATACAAAATTAATGCACAGAAATCTCTTGCATTTCTGTACACTAATGATGAAATATCTGACAGTGAAATTAAGAAAACACTCCCATTTACCATTGCAACAAAAAGAATAAAATATCTAGGAATAAATCTACCTAAGGAGACAAAAGACCTGTATTCAGAAAATTATAACACACTAATGAAAGAAATTAAAAATGATACAAATAGATGGAGAGACATACCATGTTCTTGGATTAGAAGAATCAACATTGTGAAAATGACTCTACTACCCAAAGCAACCTAAAGATTCAGTGAATCCCTATCAAACTACCACTGGCATTTTTCACAGAACTAGAACAAAAACTTTCACAATTTGTATGGAAACCCAAAAGACCCCGAATAGCCAAAGCAATCTTGAGAAAGAAAAACGGAGCTGGAGGAATCAGGCTCCCTGACTTCAGACTATACTACAAAGCTACAGTAATTAAGACAGTATAGTACTGACACAATAACAGAAATATAGATCAATGGAACAGGATAGAAAGCCCAGAGATAAACCCACGCACATATGGTCACCTTATCTTGGATAAAGGAGGCAAGAATACACAGTGGAGAAAAGACAGCCACTTCAAGAAGTGGTGCTGGGAAAACTGGACAGCTACATGTAGAAGAATGAAATTAGAACACTCCCTAACATCATACACAGAAATAAACTCAAAATGGATTAAAGACTTAAATGTAAGTCCAGACACCATCAAATTCTTAGAGGGAAACAGGCAGAACACTCTATGACATAAATCACAGCAAGATCCTTTTTGACCCACCTCTTAGAGAAGTGGAAATAAAAACAAAAATAAACAAATGGGACCTAATGAAACTTAAAAGGTTTTGCACAGCAAAGGAAACCATAAACACAATGAAAAGACAACCCTCAGAATGGGAGAAAATATTTGCAAATGAAGCAACTGACAAAGGATTTATCTCCAAAATTTACAAGCAGCTCAATAACAGAAAAACAAACAACCCAATCCAAAAATGGGTTGGGTTAAGACCTAAATAGACATTTCTCCAAAAAGATATACAGATTGCCAACAAACACATGAAAGAATGCTCAACATCATTAATCATTAGAAGATGCAACTCAAAACTACAATGAGATATCATCTCACACTGGTCAGAATGGCCATCATCAAAAAATGTACTAACAATAAATGCTGAAGAGGGTGTGGAGAAAATGGCACCCTCTTGCACTCTTGGTGGGAATGTAAATTGATACAGCCACTATGGAGAACTGTATGGAGGTTCCTTAAAGAACTAAAAGTAGAACTACCATACGAACCAGCAATCCCACTACTGGGCATATACCCTGAGAAAACCATAATTCAAAAAGAGTCATGTACCAAAATGCTCATTGCAGCTCTATTTACAGTAGCCAGGACATGGAAGCAACCGAAGTGTCCATCAACAGATGAATGGATAAAGAAGATGTGGCACATACATAAAATGGAATATTACTCAGCCATAAAAATTAACGAAACTGAGTTATTTGTAGTGAGGTGGATGGACCTAGAGACTGTCATATAGAGTGCAGTAAGTCAGAAAGAGAAAAACAAATACTGTATGCTAACACGTATATATGGAATATAAAAAAAAAGAAAGAAAGAAAGGAAAATGGTCAGAAGAACCTAGGGGAAAGATGGGAATAAAGATGCAGACCTACTAGAGAATGGACTTGAGGATATGGGGTGGGGGAAGGGTAAGCTGGGCCAAAGTGAGAGAGTGTCATGGGCATATATACATTGCCAAGCATAAAACAGATAGCTAGTGGGAAGCAGCCACATAGCACAGGGAGATCAGCTCGGTGCTTTGTGACCACCTTGAGGGGTGGGATAGGTAGTGTGGGAGGGAGATGCAAGAGGGAAGAGATATGGGGACATATGTATATGTATAACTGATTCACTTTGTTATAAAGCAGAAACTAACACACCATTGTAATGCAATTATACTCCAATAAAGATGTTAAAAAAAAAAAAGAATTGAAACAGTGGTTCATCTTACTTTGACTGTGTGGATGTTAGCCTTGGCATAAGGGATAGTGATTAGAGTTGAAAATAGCTGTTGGCTTCCTTGATTATGTTGCACTTCTTGACGTTGATCTTATCAATGGAATTCATGGAGTTGAGGGGAAAAGAACTATTTGCATAAAGTTTTCATAAACTTAGAAATATCTGGATTTAATATTATATTTATATTATTTATGTTATGGTTTATGAGGCTTATAATATAGGAACTAGTTCTAAATGTATTTTATGTATGGAAGAATGGGCCAACTGATGATTTAGCATTCAAAGGCCAATTCAATTTTTTGTTATTTTTCTTATCATCTTTTTTTGAGGATAATCTCTGCCGAATCCTTTTAAAGTTTCAGCAGTTTCTTTATCAGTGTAGAGCTAAAACCATCCCTCCACCTGTGTCAAGAGCCTCAAAATTATCCTCTTAACTTACAAAAATATCTTCTTTATGAGGCTCATGTAGGATTTATTGGATCTTTCTCCATTTTTTATTAGATGTCACCTATAATAACTTATGAATGTCTATTCACTTTTTCCAGGGTTTATAAATGTCCCAACAGATAGAGCATTGTGACATAATGAGTCAAATCTTGACTTTGAGCAGTTTCAGCTTTGGCAAATATAAGACATAATTCGAAGTCTGGGGAGTCTGAATATTGGGAAGAAAAAAAACCCTTAAATATCTACGACATAAAGATGATGTACAGAATCTCTTGCTTTTTGAAATGAGGAACAATGATTTTGCCCAGTCTACTGCTAACAAAGTTATGGAGAGTTGTCAGTACTTCGGGGCACATTTACATAAAATTTAATTGTAAAGCTTAACTGAAATCCTACCAAGGCCATAAGGCTAAAGTTCAAAGAAGGAAGGGAAATGCTTGTCAGAGGGTTATCACCAGGAGAAATTTTAATAAAAACTACAATTTTTGAGTGGATTAAAGTTACTTTGAGTGCTCCTATTCCAAGGATTTGAATGATAGCTTAACCATTTACCTAGAAAAATAGATGTTTGTAGTTTTATGAAAACTTATGATTAAATCCACCAGTAATTACACTTTACTTCTATAAGCTCTATATTTATCAAGTTTCAACATTAATTATAACCCTTAAATTTTTTTCTTCCGGTTTTGTTGAGGTATCATTGACATACCACACTGTATAAGTTTAAGGTATACAGCATAATGATTTGACTTATATACATCATGAAATGATTTTCACAATAAATTTGGTGAACATTCATCATCTAACAGAGATACAAAATAAAGGAAAAAGAAAAAATATTTTTCCTTGTGGTGAGAACTCTTAGTATTTACTCTCTTAACAGCTTTCATGTATAACATACAGCAGTGCTAATTATTAAATCTTGTATATGACAGCCCCAATACTTATTTATCTTGTAACTGGAAGTTTCTACCTTTTAACCACCTTAATTCAATTCCTCTTCACCCTTCCCACCTGCCTCTGGTAGCCAAAAATCTGATCTTTTTTTCTATGAGTTTTGTTTGTTTTTGAAGTACAATTGTCCTACAACACTGCATTAATTCCTAGTGTACAACATAGTGATTCAATATTTCTGTACATTAAAAAATGATTACCATTACAATGTTTAAAATTTAAGACATTGCATCCAGAATTTTAGGGACTACATCTATATTGCATGTGCATGTGCTTGTGGTGTGTAGCTTTTAATAATGATTTTTAATAATGATATTCTGTGGGAATGCCTCAAAGGAACCAAGAAATATGAAAGCTTTGACTAGTCATATGAATATTATTCATTTTTTTAACTAGTTACACAGTCAGTTTTTGTATATTTGGTAACCTTCTGCACAAGCTATTACATTACCTTTATTAATCAGTGTTCATTAAAAGAAAAGAATTAACATGGGAATCTGGAATGTAGGACTCTGTAATCTCTTGCAGGGGGAGCTGGGAATCTCTATGGGGACTCCTGGGGCTCCTGGAGAGGAAAGTGAAGGAGACTATAGGATACAAAGTTTTGGGCAGCCCCTAGGTAAGAGAATCCTGAACAAATAATTTAATTTGGGAGATGATGCATAAAATTAGAGGTGAAAGTAGGGCCTGGTTGTCAGAATGAGGAGGAAGAGCAGGAAAGGATGGGGTGGAGGACAGAGCCAATGAATGGAATACTGCAGAGAAGGCCAGGGAGCACCAGGTGAAGGGGAAGCTGGAAGACTCTGCTGAACAATAAGCCAGCAAGAGCCTCACTGGGGCAGGATCCAGAGAGCCAGACTCTTTCAAAGGCCCTGCACTTGGGTCACATTAAGAGAAAAGTATTCATCAACAAATTGGAAAGCAATAAACTACTATCATCCCCTACTTCTCTGTTTAGAGGCAAAGGAGTCAAGACATCAATAGAATATGATACGATCCTTCTAAAATTCTTTAATTCCTCCAAAGCTAATAGTGCAATTGCTAGTATTGAATTTTACTTTCATACCCTTTTCTGTTGTTGTTTTGTACAGTGTAGCTAGTTTCTATTAGAGAGGACAGAGAAATAGGCAGAGATGAACAAAGGAAGAGAGAAGAAAGCAGAAAAAGCCCCATATTGTCCACAAATATTACAATGTACTTGGAACTAATTGGATGAGCTTGGGATAAACGAAAGTGTTGTCTTTCTTTTTACATGGTTCATTACTGCTTCACACTGAACAGCTTTTTTTTTTAAGGACCCACATTTATCATGGTAATAATAAATGGAATTAGTCTGAGAAGTTTTGGATAATTTGCATCTTCTGGTCCTCTAAATATTGTTAGTGAGGTGTCTATAGAAGTACTGAGGAGGAAGTTACATTGTGATTTAATAGTAACCACAACAAAAGCAACAACAATCTACCTAATATTTTATACTTTGAAAACCATTTTTCACATACTTTATTAATTTGGTCCTAATAGGAGATATGATGATCCCCATTTTTCTGATGAGGAAACCAAGATCTTGAGGTTTAGAGCTGAGTGTGGCCAGTCAGCCTGTCTGGTCCAGACCCCCTTACCTCAATCCCCAGCTCTTTCCACATTAAGACGGGTTAACTGGCTGGCTGACAGCAGTGTCTCCCTGAGACTATGGAGAAAAGCCAAATGGGAATTTTCAAGTCAAAGAGTGGGAGTGGCCACGTCTAAGAAGAGAAATGGTGAGGAAAGCCTCATGGGACATAACGTGGATGTGAAAGCCTCTGACGGAACTGAATGATGTCATCAGGTGACAGTTGGTCCAGAGTAGGAATTTTATTCAACCTGTGGTGCCATAACCTGATTGTTTTGTGTCATATAACACTATTAGCTCAAAAATTTTGAGCATGCACACTCAGTTTTTATGCATATGTACATGTATGTATATTAATCTGTTTTATACTTTATAAAACATAGACAAAAATAAATTTTGGATTAAGAAGATAAAAATACAGTAGAAGTCCTAACATTTTTTTCCTTGTACCTGTTGCCTTCTAATATGTAACATGAAATTGTCTTCTACATTCTCTCTAGTTGTTCTTTGTGGCTCAGGGATTCTGTCATTTACAACCTGTGTTTGAATAATGAGCTTTGTCTGAAGAGTTTTTTCCAGGACACTAGTTACCTTATTTTCTGCAACTGCATTTTCAATGTGTATTCATGTGGTCATCTTAATTAGCTCTCCATAAATCTCATTGCACATATTTTATATTCTTTCCAGAAAGATTCAGTTGCTTGTCTTATAATGCTCCACTGGAGACATCTAATTTAACCTTCATTTAACTAGACATGAGCCGAGATAAATATGTCTGGATCCAGGGCCAAATAAATGTCTAGCCAGAATCAGAGGACATGCCATCATGAATTTCAGCTACTGACATGTTTTGTCTAGACTTGCAAGGTTTATGTTTTTTTCCCCCTGTGTTTGGCAAGTGTGTTCATTTATTTCAGGAATTTATTTTTGGGATAAACATTTCTCGTATCTCATTTATCTAAATAAACTGAAGGAAAAAAAGAAGAGTAATTCCTTTACTGATTTCTTTGATCCAGATTCTCAGAGTGCTAAGAGATTGGAGGCTGTGATGTTTATGTATGGAGTTTGATTTTTCCTTCCACAAGGACAAAGCAATAGCTTGTAAGGATTCCCTTATTTTTCTTGAGATACACATATCAACCAGAAATTGCTGTTTGCAATATAGCAAATATATGGTCAGTTTTCTCAATCTCTCTCCTTTCTAGATAAGGAGGGATACAAAACCATAGTATTTTCCAGATACGTGCTACATGTTGATAGGTAACACAGAAAACAAGTTTGAGGAAAAGCAACAGTCCTCTTGTCCCCATCCTCACAAAAGTCACTATGAATTTCTGTCACTGTACTTAAATTATGTGCAAAAGCTGTAGATTTTGCCAGAATACGTCCTCAAAACATCAAATAGCTGGTTGAACATGTCATATCTCTGCTACGGGCTGAATACCACTTGTAGGCAACTGACTGGGAGTCATGAGGGTCCTGTGTGCTCAGAGGAAAGGCGCTGTGAGGGATTCTTCCCCGAAGTCCTCTTTTCTCTCCAGGCTGTGGAGAGGTAGGCATCGTAATTCCAGAGTAAGTTTTCAAGGGGAGAGAAAAGTTGATGATTTCCCAGTCCATTCCACTTTCCATTCTAACTCATTCCTGGAGTCACAGGGGCTCTCTGACTTGACCACAATGGGGTAAATACTCACCTGATACTGGTGGAGTTCACCAACAACAGCTGCTTCGCCTTGTCCTGCTTACGTGAGTGGAAACTTGCATCGCTGCTGGCAGCACACTAGAGAGATTTCTGGAAAAGAATTCTCATTCATTGGACAGAGAGTTTGGAAGAGAATTTTTGTGTTGGTTTTTTTTTTTTTGCTAAAGAGAGATTTTTTTTTTTTGTCTTTTCAAAAGTGGAATTTTAGGTTCACTACATGTTTAATGACATAATCTCTGAATGGCTTATTTGAAGAAGTCATTTGGATTTAATAAGCATTGACCTTTATAATTAAGAACATGATTCTGTATGTGTGTTTGTATGTGTTTTTATTTTATTTATTTTATTCTATTTTATTTATTTACTTTTCTTCTTAGCCTTGGCCAACTATTTCCCACTGGGCGAAGGACTTAACAAACTACTGATTTTGGAGACTAAACATCAAGTGTCAGCTGGGCAGGCCCTGGACCATCCCTGGGTCCTCATGACTGCAGGGTCTTCCATGAAGAGTCTTTAGATGGTCATTTCCCAGAACTTCATGCGGAGGGCATCTCCCCAGCCACAGAGTCCCAGATCTGCACCATCTTCTAAGTGATGTTCTTATCATAAATCAAGGCATATGTGGAGCAAGAGAAACTTAAAGGTAGAAGAATCACCACTATCTGCACTTTAGTGAGTAGATGAACTTTAAAATCACTTTATCCAATTTCAAGCCAGATACATTAACTTCATTAATAGCATTACATCAGTAGGGACCATTTCATCATGATTAAGGCACCCTAAAGCTCCAGGGATCTGGGAGTATGTGGTTATTGTTGGATAATGGTGACTTTCACTTTTAACATTTTTTTGATCTATAATTTGTCCCATATTTATATAGGAAATACATAAATTCTCCAAAATTACTGCTGTAAACGATGACTAATATAGTAAATACTTAGTGCATTTATGTAATAGGAAAGAGTAGATGAAGAAAATCTCTTAATAATTGATGGATTAAATAAAATATGAGGTTATGGGAATAAGGGATGAATATGTGAGGTTATGGGGCATATAAAAAAGCTTAGCAGGTAACAAAATAAAAATAAACCAGTGGGACTACCTCAAACTAAAAAGTTTCTGTATAGCAAAGGAAACAACAAAACCGAAAGGCAACCTACAGAATGGGAAAGAATATTTGCAAACCATATATCTGATAAGAGGTTAATCTCCAATATATAAGGAACTTGTATAGCTCAATAGTAAAAAACAAACAAACAAACAAAACAAACTAATGAACCCAATTTTTAAAATGGGCTAAGGGCTTGAATAGACATTTCTCTGAAGAAGACATATAGATAGCCATCAGGTAGATCATCAGGGAAATGCAAATCAAAACCACAATGAGGGCTTCCCTGGTGGTGCAGTGGTTGAGAGTTCTCCTGCCGATGAAGGGGACACGGGTTCGTGTCCCGGTACGGGAAGATCCCACGTGCTGCGGAGCTGCTGGGCCCGTGAGCCACGGCCGCTGAGCCTGCGCGTCCGGAGCCTATGCTCTGCAACGGGAGAGGCCCCAACGGTGAGAGGCCCGTGTACCGCAAAAAAAAAAAACACACAATGAGATATCTCTTCACTCCTGTCATTAACAAAACAAAAGACAACAAGTGTTGGCAAGGATGTGGAGAAAAGGGAATCCTTGTACACTGTTGATGCGAATGTAAATTGGTACAGCCACTATGGAAAACAGTATGGCGGCTTCTCAAAAAATTAAAAATAGAACTACTGTATGATCCAGAAATCTAACTTCTGGGTATTTATCCAAAAGAACTGAAATCACTCCTATGTTCATTGTGCATTGTTTACAAAAACCAAGATGTGGAAACAACTTAAATGCCCATCTGCAGATAAATGCATAAGAAAATGTGGTGTACATACAATGGAATACTATTCAGCCTTAGAAAAGAAGGAAATTCTGCAGTATGTGACAACATGGATGAGCCTTGAAGGCATTATGCTTAACTGAATAATCCAGTCACAGAAAAATAGATACTGCATGATTCCACTTATATGAAGTATCTAAAATATTTGAATTCATAGAATCGAAGAGTGGAATGGTTAGTTGTCAGGGCCTGAGGGGAGGAGGAAATGAAGAGTTAGTAATTAACCAGTGTAAAGTTTTAGTCAAGCAAGTTTCTAGAGATCAGCTGTACAACCTTGTATCTATAGTCAACAATATGTAATATACTGTACACTTAACATTTGTTAAGAGGATAGATCTCATCTTACCACAATAAAATTAAAAACCAAAAATAATTTTAAGATTCTGTAGCTATCCATCAGAAGCTTACAATCTAATTGGACCATTATTCACTGGAAAATGGGATTTTACAGAATCAGACAATAGTGATATTTTTCTACTGTTAGCATCCATCACCCACCAGAGTTTACAAAGGAATATGTATGTGATCATCTTGCTTCATTCCTCTACTGTCAGCTCTTTTTTGGTTAGCCCGGGTTTCTTCCAGAATCAGTTACTCAAATACCTTGACGGCTCTAAATACCCAGCATGGAATAATTTTAAGTGGTGTATTAAAAGAAGTAAACTCCAAAACTCAGTTCTCCAGGCAAGGCACATATGGTCTGATCCCTTGTCCAGCAAAGTGATACAAAGACTGAAATATTATTAAGTATATCACTTAATATCACTCTTTGAATGGATAAATATAGTAAAGAGTGATTCGTCAGTTGACATCACTTTATTTTGTTAAGTACAATAATAAAATACTAGAGTGACATTTAGTATAACCATAAAATCAGTCTTAATTTTCCATTTTATTTTTCTCTTTTAGGTTATATATATGGAACAATTATATGTGATATATAAATATGAATGTTAATTAGTGACAGAAATATTTCCAGTATAAATTGTAATGCTGTATCATATATGGAAAACACTGGTTAATTCCTTTACTATAGAAAAAATAAAAATTCATTAAAAAATAGAAAAAAATGGGCAAATATCTTGACAGGTAGTTCATAAAAATACAAATGACTAATAAGCATGTGAAAACGCTCAATTTCACTCATAATTTAAAAATGAAAATTAAAACAACAAAGAGATAGGAATTTTTCACCTATCAGATGAATGCAGTTTGACACTTGGATAAAATGTCTGGTGGAGGTTTCAGGAAAGCAGACGTTGTCATGTACCCTTGAGACAGAGGAGTGCAAGCTGTTTCCACTTCACCGGGGGAAAGTTTGGCAGCAATATCTATTCAAATTAAAAATGCAGTGGTCCTTTGACCTAATAGTGACATTTCTAGAAAATTGCCCTATCCCTATTCTTGCCAAAGTGTGAAAAGATAATATGTGCAAAAGTGTATAAAGCATTGTTATTTATATAAACAAGAATCCCAAGAGAATGCCCATCAGTACAGGAACTCTTTAAATAAAGCATGGAACATCTAAGCATAGGGCAACCCCACATTAAAAATGACGTGGTAGATCTGTATGTTATGTTATGTGATATGTTATTGTGTAAAATGAAAAGGCAAGGTGCAGAGAACTATTACAGTATGGTCTCATTTGTGTGAAAAATGCATTTAGAAGCCTGAAAGTTGTAAGAATTTGATGAAGATAGTGATTATATCTGGGGGAAAGAAAAAGTAGGAGGTCTGGGGTAGAAGAGAAAGGTTTATTTTCATTTTATACCTATTTCTACCTTAAATTTTTTTAAACTGATGTATTTACTTTGTCTATAGTGAAAGAAAATCCAGTTGAAAATGCAAGTGGCAGAAGTGAAAAAATCAAAAAGAGAGAAGCTTGAATAAGCAGTCCTAAAAAAACTGGGGACTGACTAAGCTGTGAAAACTAGCTCTTTATATAATTGGATGTTTTATATCTTTTCCAATTGAAATTTTTCAATTGAAGAAGTACAAGCAATAAAAGTACAAGCAATAAAAATTCTAATGCTAGACGTAGAAAACAAACTTATGGTTACCAAAAGGGAAAGTGGGGGAGGGAAAAATTAAGAGTTTGAGATTAACATACACACACACACACACACACACACACACACACACACACACACATTATGTATGTATGTATATATATATATATATATACACACACACACATATATAGCACAGGGAACTATATTCAATGTCTTTTAATAACCTATGATGGAAAAGAATCTGAAAAAGATTATATATATATATATATCTGAATCACTTTGCTGTATACCTGAAACTAACACAACTTTGTGAATCAGCTATACTCCAATACAAAATTCTAATGCTAATACTTTCAGACTTCTTAAACGATTAGAAATAGCTTTAACATTCAGCCATATTATTCTAACATTTATTGAACACAGTATTACTCTGTGCCAAGAACTATGCCCAATACCTTTAATATATATTATCTTATTTACTCTTCACAACAAATTTACGATGCATGTATTAGTCTTAATTTGATTTTACATACAGCTCAGAGATGTGCAGTAACTTATTCATGATCACACAGCAGGTAAGTAGCTCTGGAATTAGAAACTCAGAACTCCGCCCACAATCTCTATGTTGGATTACTTCTAGGAGATTAGAATGCAAGAGGAATGCTCTGAGGTCTTAGATTTTGTCCATATTGACACAAAGAAATTGTGGAATACAGTATTACCTGAAGTTATGGCATAAATATTTGTAATATCCATGGATAATTTACTTTCATGTCCTTTGCTTATGCAGGTTACCCAGATTTAAAGAGCCCACTGCAGGCATCCTCTAATCCAGGGGTCCCCAACCCCTGGCTGCAGACCGGTACTGGTCAGAGACCTGTTATGAACCGGGCCGCACAGCAGGAGGTGAGAGGTGGCCTAGCGAGCGAAGCTTCACTTGCCGCTTCCCATCGCTCACATTACCGCCTGAACCATCTCCCCTGCCCAATCTGGAAAAATTGTCTTCCACAAAACCGGTCCCTGGTGCAAAAAAGATTGGGAACCGCTGCTCTAGTCCAGAGTCAGCACTGGGTTATTGTGGGGCCAATAGAGGGTGTTGAATGCAGGGCACGGAGAAAGGTTTAGGAGAGGTAGGGCTGTCTAGGAAGATGAGTCAAGCCTCGGAGATGAACAACGGCAGGGAGCTTGGAATCCAGGGAGGCAGTCTGGGGCAGCAGGGACGAGACAAGAAGCATCAGGAACCCAGGCAGAAGGAGACAATAAGAACTCAGTGCCACAGGAGAGGAGCCTGACACTGAGTCCAGGGTTCCTCAGGGTCAGAGTGCTTGTTTACATGGAAACTAGGTACCATTAGTGAGAAAACCTATAAGATGGAAGGACCGAGAGGCAGACAGTTGCTCATGACGCCTACATTTTTAAATTTTCAAGGGCAGGGACCAGACCTTATTTATTTTTGAAACCCCAGAGCCTGGTAATGTGCACTTAGCAGGCACTCACTGTTTGAAAATGAAATGTGAACAGTTCTCCCCCTGCCCTTGCCCCAAGGGTTCCCTGCTTAGCATCCAAAGTTCCCATTGATCTAAATCTCTTAATCATTTGTAGAAGTTGGGTGGATGAGATGGGAAAGGCTCAAGATGTCTAGTGGGATGTACACTATGAATTTTCATGAGCAGAAAAAACACCCTTCTTTCTCCTGCTAGCTATTTGTGAATGCTCACTAACAGTCCGGAACCCTTTAAAGGATTTTGAATGGAGGGCTGTGCGTTAGGTAATAATGTCCCCTTCGCTCCAACTTTTGTAAAGTTCTTATAAATCAACTCATTTTGTTTTTAGTTGTCTCTCTGAAAAATTCATAGTTCTTTCACAGGCTCACTTTCTTGTTATGTTGATTTGATGTGACAAGGAACTTGTAGGTCATATTTAACACCCCAGGATGGAGTTCTTCCCACCCTCCTCTCTCCACCACAAAGAAACAGTCTAAGGAGCAAATCAACCACATTCCCAGCTGTATCATGTTCTGAAATTTTATTTTTGAATAAAAAGATGTTGACAGTTCTACAAATCACAGAATTTTGTAGTCAACTCCTGAGAGAAAAATATAAATTGGCAATTTTTTCATATGTGTCGACCCTCTTCTACCATCCTCTGGTGAAATTAGGTATTGCAAACCAATTTTAAAATATTTGGATATTCTTCACTTGAACATTGCTAATATGAATGGAGTGAAAAGAACACAGATTATTTTATAAAAGATAATTAAATCTCACTTTTCCTTTTACATTTCTTTTTTTTTTTACTTTTATGAAATCACTTCTTTCTTTCTCTAATAGAGAAAACAGGTTTATTCTGAATAATAATACCAACTTCCTCTTTCATCACTGTCTAATATCCATTTAGATTTTGTCTTGCATTATTATTTGTTCTGAATTTTCTTGTCTTAGTATATTCTGTCTTACCCTTTCTCCCTGTCTCCTGGCGGTTATGTGATTGTTTACTATTATCTTTGTTTGCATATTTTTTAAATGTTTGTCAAAAAGATCTACCTTCTGTGATATAAGGTTGATAATTATATTTTGAGGAGTTCTATGTTTGATTGACATAATCTGAATAACAGAAATCATACAGGTTATGGTTCAAGATGGCAGAGTAGAAGGACATGCTCTCACTCCCTCCTGTGAGAACACATGAATCACAATTAACTGCTGAACAAACATTGACAGGAAGACACTGGAACTGACCGAAAAAGATACCCCACATCCAAAGACAAAGGAGAAACCACAATGAGATGGTAGGAGGGATGCAATCACAATAAAATCAAATCCCGTAACTTCTGGATGGGTGACTCACAAACTGGAGAACACTTATACCACAGAAGTCCACCCACTGGAGTGAAGGTTCTGAGCCCCACGTCAGGCTTCCCAACCTGGGGGTCTGGCAACAGGAGTCGGAATTCCTAGAGAATCAGACTTTGAAGGCTACAGGGATTTGATTGCAGGACTTCAACAGGACTGGGGGAAACAGAGACTCCACTCTTGGAGGGCACACACAAAGTAGTGTGCACATCAAGACCCAGGGGAAGGAGCAGTGACCCCATAGGAGACTGAACCAGACCTACCTGCTAGTGTTGGAGGGTCTCCTGCAGAGGCAGGGGGTGGCTCTATCTCACCGTGAGGACAAGGACACTGGCATCAGAAATTCTGGGAAGTACTCTTGGCGTGAGCCCTCCCAGAGTCTGCCATTAGCCCCACCAAAGAGCCTAGGTAGGCTCCAGTGTTGGGTTTCCTCAGGGCAAACAATCAACAGGGAGGGAACCCAGCCCCACCCATCAGCAGTCAAGTAGATTAAAGTTTTACTGAGCTCTGCCCACCAGAGCAACAGCCAGCTCTACCCACCACCAGTCCCTCCAATTAGGAAATTTGCACAAGCCTCTTAGAGAGCCTCATTCACCAGAGGGCGGAGAGCAGAAGCAAGAAGAGCTACAATCCTAGGCTGTGGAACAAAAACCACATTCACAGAAAGACAAGATGAAAAGGCAGAGGGCTATATACCAGATAAAGAAACAAGATAAAACCCCAGAAAAACAACTAAGTGAAGTGGAGATAGTCAACCTTCCAGAAAAGTATTCAGAATAATGATAGTGAAGATGATCCAGGACCTCGGAAAAAGAGTGGAGGCAAAGATCTAGAAGATGCAAGAAATGTTTAACAAAGACCTGGAATATTTAAAGAACAAACAAACAGAGATGAACAATACAATAACTGAAATGAAAACTACACCAGAAGGAATCAATAGCAGAATAACTGAGGCAGAAGAACAGATAAGTGACCTGGAAGACAGAATGATGGAATTCACTGATGCAGAACAGAATAAAGAAAAAAGAATGATAAGAAATGAAGACAGCCTAAGAGACCTCTGGGACAACATTAAACACAACAACATTCGTATTATAGGGTCCCCAGCAGGAGAAGAGGGATAGAAAGGACACGAGAAAGTATTTGAAGAGATTATAGTTGAAAACTTCCCTAACATGGGAAAAGAAAGAGCCACCCAAGTCCAGGAAGAGCAGAGAGTCCCATACAGGATAAACCCAAGGAGAAACATACAGAGACACATAGTAATCAAACTGGCAAAAATTAAAGACAAAGAAAAATTATTGAAAGCAGCAAGGGAAAAACGACAAATAACATACAAGGGAACTTCCATAAGGTTAACAGCAGATTTCTCAGCAGAAACTCTACAAGCCAGAAGGGAGTGGCACAATATAATTAAAGTGATGAAAGGAAGAAACTACAACCAAGATTACTCTACTCAGCAAGGATCTCATTCAGATTAGATGCAGAAATCAAAAACTTTACAGACAAACAAAAGCTAAGAGAATTCAGCACCACCAAACCAGCTCTACAGCAAAAGATAAAGGAACTTCTTTAAATGGGAAGCACAAGAGCAGAAAAGGACCTACAAAAACAAACCCAAAACAATTAAGAAAATGGTCATAGGAACATACATATTGAAAATTACCTTAAATGTGAATGGATTAAATGCTCCAACCAAAAGACACAGGCTTGCTGAATGGATACAAAAACAAGACCCATCTATATGTTGTCTATAAGAGACCCACTTCAGACCTAGGGACACATACAGACTGAAAGTGAGGGGATGGAAAAAGATATTCCATGCAAATGGATATCAAAAGAAAGCTGGAGCAGCAATACTTATATCAGAAAAAATAGACTTTATTTTATTTTATTTTATTTTATTTTTGCGGTATGCGGGCCTCTCACTGTTGTGGCCTCTCCCACTGCGGATCACAGGCTCCGGACGTGCAGGCTCAGCGGCCATGGCTCACGGGCCCAGCCTCTCCGCGGCATGTGGGATCCTCCCAGACCGGGGCACGAACCCGCGTCCCCTGCATCGGCAGGCAGACTCTCAACCACTGCGCCACCAGGGAAGCCCCAGAAAAAATAGACTTTAAAATGAAGAATGTTACAAGAGACAAGGAAGGAAATTGCATAATGATTAAGGGGTCAATCCAAGAAGAAGATATAACAAATATAAATATATATGCACCCAACATAGGAGCACCTCAATACATAAGGCAACTGTTAAGAGCTGTAAAAGAGGAAATCGACAGTAACACAATAATAGTGGGGGACTTTAACACCTCACTTACACCAATGGACAGATCATCTAAACAGAAAATTAATAAGGAAACACAAGCTTTAAATGACACAGTAGACCAGATAGATTTAATTGATATTTATAGGATGTTCCAACCAAAAACAGCAGATTATACTTTCCTCTCAAGTGCGCACAGAACATTCTCCAGGATAGATCACATCTTAGGTCACGAAACAAGCCTCAGTAAATTTAAGAAAATTGAAATCATATCAAGCATCTTTTCTGACCACAACACTATGAGATTAGAAATGAATTACAGGGAAAAAACCATAAAAAACACAAACACATGGGGGCTAAACAAAACATTACTAAATAACAAAGAGATCACTGAAGAAATCAAAGAGAAAATCAAAAAATACCTAAAGCCAAATGACAATGAAAACACGATGATCCAAAACGTATGGGATGCAGTAAAAGCAGTTTTAAGAGAGAAGTTTATAGCTATACAAGCCTACCTCAAGAAACATGAAAAATCTCAAATAAACAATCTAACTTTACACCTGAAGGAACTAGAGAAAGAAGAAAAAACAAAACCCACAGTTAGCAGAAGGAAAGAAATCATAAATATCAGAGCAGAAATAAATGAAATAGAAATGAACAAAATAATAGCAAAGATCAGTAAAACTAAAAGCTGGTTCTTTGAGAAGATAAACAAAATTGATAACCCATTAGCTATACTCATCAAGAAAAAGAGGGATAGGACTCAAATCAATAAAATTAGAAATGAAAAAGGAGAAGTTACAACAGACACCGCAGAAATACAAAGCATCCTCAGAGTCTACTACAAGAAACTCTATGCCAATAAAATGGACAACCTGGAAGAAATGGACAAATTCTTAGAAAGGTATAACCTTCCAAGACTGAACCAGGAAGAAACAGAAAATATGAACAGACAAATCACAAGTAATGAAATTGAAACTGTGATTAAAAATCTTCCAACAAACAAAAGTGCTGGACCAGATGGCTTCACAGGTGAAATCTATCAAACATTTAGAGAAGAGCTAAGACCCATCCTTCTCAAGCTCCTCCAAAAAATTGCAGAGGAAGGAAAACTCCCAAGCTCATCCTATGAGGACACCATCACCCTGATACCCAAACCAGACAAAGATACTACAAAAAAAGAAAATTACAGACTAATATCACTGAAGAATATAGATGCAAAAATCCTCAACAAAATACTAGCAAACAGAATGCAACAACATATTAAAAGGATGATACACCTTGATCAAGTGGGATTTATCCCAGGGATGCAAGGATTCTTCAATATATGCAAATCAATCAATGTGATACACCATATTAACAAACTGAAGAAAAAAAAACCATATGATCATCTCGATGCAGAAAAAGCTTTTGACAAAATTCAACACCCATTTATGATAAAAACTCTCCAGAAAGTGGGCATAGAGGGAACCTACCTCAACATAATAAAGGCCATATATGAGAAACCCACAGCAAACATCATTCCCAGTGGTGAAAAACTGAAGACATTTCCTCTAAGATCAGGAAAAAGACAAGGATGTCCACTCTCACCACTATTATTCTACATAGTTTTGGAAGTCCTAGCCATGGCAGTCAGAGAAGGAAAAGAAATAAAAGGAATACAAATTGGAAAAGAAGAAGTAAAACTGTCACTGTTTGCAGATGACATGATACTATACATAGAGAATCCTAAAGATGCCACCAGAAATCTACTAGACCTAATCAATGAATTTGGTAAAGTTGCAGGATACAAAATTAATGCAGAGAAATCTCTTGCATTCCTATATACTAATGATGAAAAATCTGAAAGCAAAATTAAGGAAACACTCCCATTTACCATTGCAAAAAAAAGAATAAAATACCTAGGAATAAACCTACATAGGGAGACAAAGACCTGTATGCAGAAAACTATAAGACACTGATGAAGGAAATTAAAGATGATACCAACAGATGGAGAGATAAACCATGTTCTTTGATTGGAAGAATGAATATTGTGAAAATGACTCTACTACCCAAAGCAATCTACAGATTCAATGCAATCCTTATCAGATTACCAATGGCACTTTTTTACAGAGCTAGAACAAAAAATCTTAAAATTTATATGGAGACACAAAAGTCCCCAAATAGCCAAAGCAGTCTTGAGGGGAAAAAAGTGGAGCTGGAGGAATCAGACTCCCTGACATCAGCCTATACTACAAAGCTACAGTCATCAAGACAGTATGGTACTTGCACAAAAACAGAAATATAGATCAATGGAACAAGATAGAAAGCCCAGAGATAAACCCACACACCTATGGTCAACTAGTCTATGACAAAGGAGGCAAGGATATACAATGGAAAAAAGACAGTCTCTTCAATAAGTGGTGCTGGGAAAACTTGACAGCTACATGTAAAAGAATGAAATTAGAACACTCCCTAACACCATACACAAAAATAAACTCAAAATGGATTAGAGACCTAAATATAAGACTGGACACTATCAAACTCTTAGAGGAAAACATAATAAGAACATTCTTTGACATAAATCACAGCAAGATATTTTTTGATCCACCTCCTAGAGTAATGGAAATAAAACAAAAATAAACAAATGGGACAAAATGAAACTTTGAAGCCTTTGCACAGCAAAGGAAACCATAAACAAGACGAAAAGACAACCTTCAGAATGAGAGAAAATATTTGCAGATGAATCAATGGACAAAGGATTAATCTCCAAAGTATATAAACAGCTCATGCAGCTCAACATTAAAAAACAAACAACCCAATCCAAAAATGGGCAGAAGACCTAAATAGGCATTCCTCCGAAGAAGACATATAGATGGCCAAGAAGCACATGAAAAGCTGCTCAACATCACTAATTATTAGAGAATTGCAAATCAAAACTACAATGAGGTATCACCTCACACCAGTTAGAATGGGCATCATCAGAAAATCTACAAACAACAAATGCTGGAGAGGGTGAGAAAAGGGAACCCTCTTGCACTGTTGGTGGGAATGTGAATTGATACAACCACTATGGAGAACATTACGGAGGTTCCTTAAAAAACTAAAAATAGAACTACCATACAACCCAGTAATCCCACTACTGGGCAGATACCCAGAGAAAACCATAATTCCAAAAGACATATACACCCCAATGTTCCTTGCAACACTCTTTACAATAGACAGGTCATGGAAGCATCCTAAATGTCCATTGACTGACGACTGGGTAAAGAAGATGTGGTACATATATATAATGGAATATTACTCAGCCATAAAAAGGAACGAAATTGGGTCATTTGTAGAGACGTGGATGTATCTAGAGACTGTCATACAGAATGAAGTGAGTCAGAAAGAGAAAAACAAATATCGTATATTAACGCATATATGTGGAACCTAGAAAAATGGTACAGAGGAACCGGTTTGCAGAGCAGAAATTGAGACATAGATGTAGAGAACAAACGTATGGACACCAAGGGGGGAAAATGGTGGTGGGGGAGGGGTGGTGGTGTGCTGAATTGGGCGATTGGGATTGACATGTATACACTGATGTGTATAAAATGGATAACTAATAAGAACCTGGTGTATAAAAAAATAATTAAAATAAAATTTTACAAAAAAGGTTAAAATTAAAAAAGAAATAGAAATCATGCACATAAGAGCTGTATTTTTTCATTCTATAGAAAATCATACCATTGTTTATTAAAATGCATAATATAAAAATGTGATGGAGAATAGTATTTAAGTGTACAAACTTCTGGAAAGTTAAAACATTTAGGCCGTAGTATAAACATCTTCAGCTTAATATATCTTAATAATTACTGATTTGTGTTTGAAATATTTTTTCAAAGTGAAGAAGCTTCACTTTCACAAAGTCACTTTAATCAAGAGGCAATTTCATAAAGAAAGGTTCTGAAACCTAAAACATGGACTGGTGTGAATTTGAATCTGGAGACCTAAGATGGTGCATTAGTTTCCCAGGGCTGCTGGAACAAATGATTGCAAACTGGGTGGCTTAAAACAACAGAAATGTGTTCTGGAGACCAGAGTCTGAAATCAAGGTACCTATGGGTTTGATTCCTTGTGGAGGCTCCGAGGGAGAATCTGCTCCATGCCTCTCTCCTGGCTTCCGGTGGTTGCTGACAATGCTTGGCACTCCTTGGCTTGCGGCTGCCCTCCAGTATCTGCATCAGTCTTCATATGGCTTTTCTCTGTGTGTTTGTGCTTCCTTCTCTGACTTATAAGGACACTTGTCATTGGATTTTTCACCTTAATTCAGGATGATCTCATCTCTAGATCCTTACCTTATATTATATAATTATATTTTAAAAGACCCTTACTCCAAATAAAATTGCATTCTGAGGTTCTGCTTGGACATGTGTTTTAGGGTCACCATTCAACCCATTACAGATGGGAATTATCACCTATATTTGCAGCTCTGAGGTCACACTTGGTGTCCTCCTTTAGACCTGGCTTCCTAAAACATTGTCTGTTGCCTGTGGCCCTGGCCTTGGGGCTCCACTTCCAATCTTTCATGAAATGGTACTCAGAGTATTAACTAGTGGATTTTTTAAAAACTATATTCCATAGAATTGTTCCAATTTTATTCTATTTCCTAGTATATCAGGAAAAGAGAACACTTTTATTTGCCTCTGATAAATAATTAAAGTACCAGATATTCCAGTCTTTATTTATTTATTCATTTCCCTGTTTCAAAGGTTTTAAGGTATCTTACATAAATAGATAAAAATGAGGTAAAAATCAATTTGAATTAAATAGAAGAGGAAAGCAGGAAAAATGAAAATGAGAGTAGAAGGGATAGGAAGAAGCTAGAAGGTAAAATTATTACATAAAATTTATAAATAAAAATATTAAAACCCATAAATGGTAGAAGATGATTTGCTAAAGGTAAAATTCAAATTTGACTCTCAGCTTTCTAGCAGTCCATTCAAAGAAGAAAGCAGGTATGTGCTTCAAAGTGTCCATAAAATTAAAACAAATTAATTTTAATTAGTTGCTTGGAGGAAGTACATTCATTCCTGACTCTTAGAAAATTTCTTGTGGGATCTCCAGGTGAGGATGTGCTATGTAATTAGCAAGTGCAATGCAATTAGCAGTATCTTTAAACACAGTGAGAAGTTTCAACAGGTTTCTTGTTTGTAATGTCCCTCAATATAAACCTCTGGGTAATTTGGTGAAAATAGTTACAGGGAGCTCAAAAGCATTTGGTCCAGGTACAGAGCTCAGTGTTTGTCTGGATTGCTGGAGAGAGGGATTTTTAGAAAATCAAAAAGAAGGGATAGCTAACATGTCTTCCAAGTGATATTCCAAATATACTCTTTCTCAATACAATTTTGGCTTGTATTGCACAGCAGTTACATCAGGCTCTTCTAGTGAAAATAACCTGGAGCGTGGCTCCCTGCAATGTCAGCTGTCATGTGCTCCAGCTGGCAGCCAGAAGGGTAGGCTGACAGCCTATGCTGAACACATGCTGAAGAGAAGCTGCCCACCCTCCCCATGTGGAGGGAGGATGAGGGCACAGCCTTGGGGGCCACCAGGATTTTCTCCAGCAATTGGGGCCTGCTGCAGTGCCCTGAGGAAAGGGCAACCAGGGCCACCAAAACTCCACAGCAAATGGTGTAGATGTTTCTTATTTGAAAAATCTTTAAATGTCTATGGCAAAATATTTTCTTCATATGTAAAGACATTTCAGTAAAGTTTCACAGAACCTTTACTGTTAAATAGTGCTTTTTCTTGGTGTAACTTCTGAAATAAACTAGCATAAAAAACGATTTCTAGGGTCACAGTAAATTAACATGTTGTGTGGACTTAATAGCTTTATGCTAGTTAAAAGTTGGGAATCATCTGACAAAAATGATGGCTTTGATTCTAAAAGATCACTAGCCCTTCTTTCCAACAGATATCAGATAGGCTCACTCATCTACTGAAAGCATACCTAGTTCATGGCAACAGAGCCTCTTATCCTGCATTTTAAAAAGTGACTACCTATGATTTTATTTTATACAGGATTCCTTACAAATAATTAACACATTTTCTTAATAAAATAGGTGATCTAACTACTGATAGAAGATAATCTCTCAGTGGCAAGGACCGGAGAAAAGGCAATTTGACTTGCTTGCCATCACTGCAGAGGCTTGGGATGGTTGAAAGGATTGTCACTTTTAGGCTGGGTCCTTGACCACACACACCTCCTGTCCCCTTAAACACCAGTACCTCCAGCATTCAAAAAATGGGGCAGAGAGCCTGGAGCAGGAGGGCACAGATGCTGCTCCGTGTCTGTGGGTCTGTCCAGGGGATTAACTTGCGGGGTGCGGTTGGATAGTTTTCCTCTGGATACAGAGGCAGAGTTCTGCTTGTTCTTACAAACCATCTAAAGTTAGATTCATGCCCCAGGCAGTTCTTCTGGTACTAACTTGGTGCGGCAGCTCTGGCTACAGTTTAGAGCAACTTCAGAAGAGCCCTGCTCACTCTGTGCCAGGGCTGGCTTCGGGTTGAAAGTGATTAGTGCAGCCCAGTGCTAGATGCCATGCATTAGCAGCACTTCAGTGCTAAGATAACTGCCAACTACTCAGTGTGGGTTAGGGACAAGCAGAATAGTGAGAAGGGGGTGGATGGTGTGGGAGAGAGCACTTCACGGCCTTTTAGAAGAGATTTGTGCTCAAAGAGAAGTAGAAAACAAAAGGGAAGGGAGTCACGTGCCGTGGAGTGGCTGGGCCCGTGGGCCGTGGCCGCTGAGCCGGCGCGTCGGGAGCCTGTGCTCCGCAATGAGAGAGGCCACAACAGTGGAAAAAACAAAAAAACAAAAAAACAAAAAAAAGGGAAGGGAGTCAAGGACAAGGTTGCTTCTTATCATACACTCCAATGTTGTTGTAGAAACGAAGGGACTCTTCTTCCCCAGCCAGAGCGAATCTGAAGCAAAGCTGCCCTCTGGAGTGGAGAAGGCGACCCAGAAGGAGTTGTGAATCCCAGCTTGGGTTGAGGTTTTCACTAATCCAGGTTCCTGCCAAGACAGAGGACCTGGACAGGCACTTTTCCAAGGGATGGCTGGTCTCCACTGTCATCCCTGACAAAGCAGGAGACACCAACAGCTGAGGGGGCATGCTCACCGCTGTCTGGCAGGAAAGCCAGGGAGGAAGGTGGCACTTTGGAAATGTGACTGTACACAGAAGCCACTGTGAAGTGTCCCGTGAACAAAAGTCTTCTTAGTGGACAGTGCATTGCTCCCAGTGGGAATTATTCTCCATGAAAGACCAGTATTACAGGAGCAGCTGTTTTCCATGTTCAGATATGGGTGTTTCTGAAAATAGGGCTTTCTTTAAAGACTTGAAAGAAAAAACACCGAAACAAACAAACAAAACCCTTGTAGCTGCTGGATGGAAAAAGAGAGAAAAAAAAGGAGGGAAAAATCAGTCCAGAATTGGGTCCTCAAAATTCCTACCCATTCAAGCCTTCAAGAAGGAAGGAAACCTATGAACACAACTTTATCAAAAGCCTGTATATAACTGGTAGATAGGTTGAAATATGTGTTGTAACTTAGAAAATGCAATATTTGATACATTGCTTCCATTGGAATGTACACATCTATGTGAGGAAATTTCACAACTGTGACAGCCATTCAAAATAAGCAGAGAAATACATCTCATTTAGAAACAAACATCTAATTACAATGTTGCAAAGCTTAGACAAGGTTTCCAACAATAATGAAGCATAATTAATTATATGATCTTATTAAATATATCATTAATAAATAAAATTTAAATTAAAAAAAATTATTTTACCTTTAGTTTGCCATTTTGAAATCACTAGTTTGTGTATTTTCCCTAAAGTCTCTATTAATATAATATTATTTGCAAATAATTTTAAATATAAATATATAAATACATTTACTGATAAAAACTAGATAAAGTTTGGGGATCATTTATCTAAGCTATCAAAAGAGTATTTCTTTTTCTTTTCTTTTTTTGCAGTATGTGGGCCTCTCACTGTTGTGGCCTCTCCCGTTGTGGAGCACAGGCTCCGGATGCGCAGGCTCAGCGGCCGTGGCTCACGGGCCCAGCCGCTCCACGGCATGTGGGATCTTCCCGGACCAGGGCACGAACCTGCGTCCCCTGCATCGGCAGGCGGACTGTCAACCACTGCGCCACCAGGGAAGCCCCAAAAGAGTATTTCTAATGATCAGCACACTCAGATTTAAGTTATTGATATTATTGAATACTCTGAGCTCTGCTTTGAATTCAGGAAGGTAACCTCACTGAGTCAAATACAGAAGAAAGGCTAATAAAAGCCACAAATAATTTTGTTGTTCCTAACAGATTTTTTTCCCCCCAAAGGGTTAAGAGTATACAATTGTGGTCAATAGCCCATCTATAATTAATTTGTCAAGAAGAAAAGTGGGAAATGTCATTTCTTTGCAATGTCTAGTAAGTTAATAGTTTACAACTTAGGAAAAGAATTGCTCTTTTAAAAATGGGAAAGCCCACCTCTAGTTGCAGTGAGAAGGGATAAACTTGTAGATACTATAATCAAAGAGGCCAGGGTTGAAGCTCGAGGTTCGTAACAATCCTTAATTAGTTTTGAGGGCAGAATATCACCTTGTTAGTCAGTCAGCATCATTTTTTTCAGGCTTCTCTCTAAATAAAACACTATTATTTAAAACCTTTTTCTTGAAAAGTTTTGTTCTGCTAAAACCAACTTTAATCTTTAAGAATAATATAACCATATATTTACCACGTTCTATTTTAAGTCTTCAACGGACTGTAGTAGCCTTTCCAAGTTAATGGTAAATATACTTTCAAAAGTATAATGCCAATTTTGAAATTTGTTCAGCCAATGAACATTATCAATGTAAGTAGATGAGAAGAATATGAGAAGTGAGATGCAGCCTATAGGGGTCAATGACCAGAAAATACACAGACGCTTTGCTTGGAGCACTTTGTTGCACTTTCCGCGGGGAGCCAGTGAGACAGACCTATGACTCAAGTGTGGCTTCCCCGCTGGATGAGGAAAACCATCACCCTCACCCACCAGCCCCCTTCTGTCTGGCCCAACTTGAGCCCCGACCCTGAGAGGTGACACGAGGCTCAGGTAAAAGCTGAGGTTTTTGCTTCACACATCACTTAATAGTAAAATCGTAGCAGTAGGAGCAACAACAACAAAAAACCCTATACCTGTAATGAATTCTTTTTTTTTTGGTGGGAGGGTTAGGCTAAAATGTGCTTCTTTAATAAATATACCTACAGGGAACTCTGCTCAATATTATGTAACAACTTAAATGGGAAAAGAATTTGAAAAAGGATAGATACATGTATATGCATAACTGAATCACTTTGCCGTACACCTGAAACTATCACAACACTGTTAATCAACTATACTCCAAAATAAAAGTTAAAAAAAAAACCTATATTCTAAGACTAATATTTTAAAAATATCCAGTTTTAAGTTATACATATCATTGCTCTTCTGACCTTGTGCTTGACGCAGAGGTAGCCGGACATATGATAATAGATTCCATTTATTGCTCCAAGGTTCATAGGGGCTCTTTGTGGCTATAAGAAGCTAAGAGTAGAGTGGCACACTGTCACGTGCTAAAGGGGACCAGATTTGTAGCTGTAGGATGTTTTCCACTCACATAAATTGTGATAATCAAAACTTCCAAAGTGTGTGCTGGTTCCACCATCACGGTTGAGCAGTCAGTCACCTAAATGTTTTCTCAGTCACTTTCTGATTCCACTGGATCACCACGCCCTGTTCTCTCCACCTCCACGATGCCTCTTTAATCTCTTTCCTTCTCACCACCATTTCTGTTGTTCTAGTCCTATTTCAGGCCTCTTACTTTTATTTTTTTGTTTATAGTTCCCTATGCTATAAGTAGGTCCTTGTTGTTTATCTGTTTTATATATTGTAGTCTGTATCTACCAAATTCCAAATTTATCCCTCCCCACCCCTTTCCCCTTTGTTAACTATAAAGTTTGTTTTCTATGTCTGTGAGTCTATTTCTGTTTTGTAAATAAGTTCTTTTATATCAGTTCTTAAGATTCCACATATAAGTGATATCATATGATATTTGTCTTTATCTGTTTAACTTACTTAGTATGATATTCTCTAGGTCCATTCATGTTGCTGCAAATGGTATTTATTCTCTTTATATGACTGAGTAATATTCCATTATATATATACACCACATCTGCTTTATCCATTCATCTGTTGATGGACATTTAGTTGTTTCCATGTCTTGGCTATTGTAAATAGTGCTGCTATGAACATTGGGGTGTATATATCTTTTCAAATTAGAGTTTTCTCCAGATATATGTCCAGGAGAGGGATTGCTGGATCATTTGGCAACTCCATTTAAAAAATAATAATAATTAATTTTTTGGCTGTGTTGGGTCTTTGTTTCTGCATGCAGGCTTTCTCTAGTTGCGGCGAGTTGCGGCTACTCTTCGTTGTGGTGCGCGGGCTTCTCATTATGGTGGCTTCTCTTGTTGCAGAGCATGGGCCCTAGGCACGCAGGCTCCAGTAGTTGTGGTGCATGGGCTTAGTTGCTCCGCGGCATGTGGGATCTTCCCAGACCAGGGAACGAACCTGAGTCCCCTGCATTGGCAGGCGGATTCTTAACCACTGTGCCACCAGGGAAGTCTCTTGGCAACTCTGTTTTTAATTTTTTGAGACCGTCCATACTGCTCTCCATAGTGGCTACACCAATTTACAATTTACAAGTTTTGATTATCACATTTATAGCAGTGTAGGAGGGTTCCCTTTTCTCCATACCCTCTCCAACATTTGTAGACTTTTTGATAATGGCCATTTATTTGCCCTAAAATTTGCCCTACCGTAGTAGCTTCCTGACTGGCAAATCTGCCTCTGGTTTCTTTTCTCTCAATTCATCTTCCACATGACACACACACGTTTCTAAAACACAGATGTTAATTGTGGCATAAGTGTGCTGAAAATGCTTGAAAAAAAGTCGGGCCAGCGACCTACTGAATATGTCCAAACTCCAAGTAGAATTCTTTCACACCATCTTTCCAAGGCATTTAAAGTCATCTTTCCAGTTTTCTCCCTGTTCCCTAATTGCACCATGAGCTGTGGTCACGCTGTAGCCTCCCGGTTACCGAAACACCGTGCACACTGCAGCTTCTCCCAACCACGACTGTGTAGTCTTGGCGCACTGTGTGAGCCCCATTCTTACCATCTGACTCAGCATGAACCTTACACAGGCACATTGCCTAGCCAAGTCCTGCTGCAGGACATTAGGATAAGTTATTATGAAAATAAAAGCTGGAGGAATTTCATGTAATCCCATCACCTAGGTCCTAAACAGCAATGACACTTGGCTGGCCCCTGTTATATTTGCTGAGTTGCAGTTACAGACTCATGATTATTTTGGAAGAACAAGGGATGTTTCTGTTTCTTTATTCAGGCTCATGACTCTATCCAACACATGACGCTTCTTCTTCTTAATTTTTTATAGACAACTTTTATTGTTTATTTATTTATTTATTTATTTTTTCTTTTTGCGGTATGCAGGGCCCCCACTGCTGTGGCCCCTCCCGCTGCGTAGCACAGGCTCCGGACGCGCAGGCTCAGCGGCCATGGCTCACGGGCCCAGCCGCTCCGCGGCATGTGGGATCTTCCCGGACCGGGGCACGAACCCGTGTCCCCTGCATCGGCAGGCGGACTCCCAACCACTGCGCCACCAGGGAAGCCCTTTATTGTTTATTTTTCAGATTACAATGGGCATACATGCTCATTGTACAAACCCATAAACTGCAAAGAGAAAATCAAATTACCCATAATAACACCCAAAGATAGCTACTGCTT
The DNA here is from genome assembly GCF_000442215.2 of Lipotes vexillifer. NCBI lineage: Eukaryota > Metazoa > Chordata > Mammalia > Artiodactyla > Lipotidae > Lipotes > Lipotes vexillifer. Next base: position 1,692,229 of record NW_006788722.1, read on the forward strand.
ACATTGTCATACTTTATAAATATGCACACGCTGTTTCATGGTATGTTTTTTCTCTATTTTTATATTGTGAAAACTTTCTCTTTATTCTTTCATACACTTTTTAAAATGACTACACAGTGCTTCATCATGTGGATAGATCATAACTTATTTAGCTTTTATCCTATTTTTGAGTGTTTAGGTTATTTCTAAAACTTTGTTATTGTAAATAAAAGGTATAATGAAAATCCATATAACATCTTTCTTTCCACATTTGTTCTTGGGATAAATCTTCAGAATGGAATTGATGTGTCAAAGGGCATGCACTTTTTATTCTCCAGAAAGTTTATATAAGTTTATACTTCCTACATCCTTGCCAATATACTGGGTACTGGTAGTTTAAGAAGAATCTGGCCTACTCAAATAAGTAAAAAAATGATATCTTGATTAACTTGGATTTTTTACCTTTCAGTTGTAAATGATTCCAAAGATGAATTAGAGGATAGAGAACAGAGCTAAACATACGTATGCAAGGATAGTGTGTTATGTCATTTTGGCAAGCTTTTAACATTCAAACACCTCCTCCCTCCTTTGTTTTACCTATCAGGAATAAAACAAACAAAATCCAGAGCAGAAATATCTTATTCTATAATTTATTGACACATTATACAAAGTAGCTTATTTTAATGAGCTATTCTTGGTAACCATCTTGCCCTGCCCTTTGCTGCCAACATTAGAGCCTAGAAAGGGCTGCCTGACTTCCTGGTCAGGGTTGAGACCTGTGTCAACCCGACCTAAATGACTGTAGTGTGATCATGACCTTCAGTTTGAGGCAGGAGCAGGGATAGACTTCATTTGCGCCTGCGTTTCTGTGAGCTGAAATACTGATAAAAGAAAGGACACCGACCTTATTATTACTTTAAGTGCCTGCTCTCACTGAATTCTGCGGCTCTATTTGTCTATGCTTTCAGGGAAGCTGCAGTCAAGTGGATTTGCTCAAACTTGGGAAGTCGTGTCACACAGGTATTTCCTTATACAATAAGGGCAAAACGTAGAAACACTTCTTACCAATAGTTAACAACTTGTCACAAGCAATAAAAATACCAATTTTTTACTTTATTTTGTTGAAATATCTGAGACAATTCAATTTACAATTAAGAAACTAATTCCTACTTTTGAAAAACACACAAGCAAAAACACAAGCAAACAAACAGAATGGGCTATTCTTCACTGAGGCTTTGTGTACCATCCCCAAGGATACAGATCAAGAGAGCTGAGGCTGCCTGTGCTTCTGATCAGGCAGACGCTGTAATCACAAACCCCTAGCCTCAGTGCCTCTCTCTAGACTGCTACACACATGTGAGGTGTGCTCTGTGAGTAGGGCTATCAACACAGTCAGGCTATCAAAGCTCAAAATGCCAAAAGCCTCAACAAAAGCAACTTGCAGAAGAAATGATTGTATGTAATTTTACCACCAGAGATTTTTGTTATTCTTTGTAAAGATACGCCTTTATCTTGTAAGGAAATTATTTGGACCATAATTTTTTTCCTTCTAAAACACAGTGTAATTCTACCACATTGTTTATGTTTCTATTCTTATCCATTGTTCCAGGTACTGCGAACAGCATGGTAGCCACAGACAGGAATGAGACTGGGTTCCTACCTGTCCAGGACACGGGAAAAGGTCATGTGTGGGGAAAAAAAAAACAAAACACATGGATTCAACGGGTAATAAGTATAGAGTATAATGCTAACAGAGACAAAGGACTGGCCCCTTCTAAATAATGGCTCATGAAATCGCTGTATAGTAGGGATTCTTTAGTCCTAGAAGAGCAGATTGTATTAATAACTCTTTGACACTAGATGGCGCCATAAGGCATTCATGTGTTAGTATTTTGGCGGTCTGGAGTGAGACTAGTTCAAAACTAAACTTTGAGGTTGAAAAAATTTATTAAGGAAAAGGCACAGTTTCTAAAGTCTACACTTTTTCACCGTTATAAAATCTTCAAAATCTAATGGATTATAGACATACATTTTATATGGTTACAAAATAGATTTTTCATTTAAAAATATGTAGATATTATTACCAAATGGCAAAATGTTCCATTTTTCATATTTTCAGGCCTAACCTTTATTAAACACTTGCTGTCTTTTATTTTAGACTGAAGTATAATTGACATACTACATTATGTTGGTTTCAGGTGTACAGCATAATGATTAGACACAAACACAGCGAAATGATCATCATACTGTCACTATTTTTTTTTTTTTTTTTTGGTCATACGCGGGCCTCTCACTGTTGTGGCCTCTCGGGTTGTGGGGCGCAGGCTCCGGACGCGGGGG
>NW_006788722.1:1694665-1695500 GCF_000442215.2 Lipotes vexillifer
GGCATGTGGGATCTTCCCGGACTGGGGCACGAACCCGTGTCCCCTGCATTGGCAGGCGGACTCTCAACCACTGCGCCACCAGAAAGCCCCTGTCACTATTTTTAAAACTTTCTCCTCAAGGCTAAATTAGGAATGCTTATTAAGCATTTTTCTTGTGCTGAGAACTTTTAAGATTTATTCTTTTAGCAACTTTAAAATATTCAGTACAATATTACAGACTGTAGTCACTATGCTTTATGTTACATCCCCATGGCTTATTTATTTATCTGGAACTTTTTACCTCTTGACCCTCTTCACCCATTTTGCCCCCCTCCCCTCTGGAAACCACCAATCTGTTCTCTGTATTACGAGTTTTGTTTTGTTTGTTTGTTTTGTTTTTTTAGATTCCATGCACGAGTGAATTCATACAGTATTTGTCTTTGAAAGCACTCACTGTGTTCTATATCAAGATAGTATAAAAGTCAAGTTAATAGTACTTGTAATAATGAAGATGCATTCCATGAATCTCTTCATTTTCAGAAAACTTTGACAAAAGAAGAGATAACACTGGTAAGGAAATAGATCAGAAAAATAGAATTACAGTATAAAAATATTTGATTAAATAAATTTTGATTTAATAAATAAATAATTATTGAGTGCCCCTGTGTATTAGGACCCGGGCTAAGTGTTTTCCAAACATAAATAAAGAAAAACTTTGAAATAGTTTTCATGACTCCCATTTTATGGTAGGGAAAACTAAGTCTCAGAGATGTTAAGTAATTTGTAATAGATAGTGTTGCTAATAAATGCCAGGATGCCATTTTTTTTTTTTTTTTTTTTTTTTTTTTTTGAAAAA
>NW_006788722.1:1695630-1706535 GCF_000442215.2 Lipotes vexillifer
TTTTTTTTTTTTTTTTTTTTTTTTTTTTAGTGAAAGAACTTTATTTTCCCCTTATATTTGCTCTATACCTTGCTTTACAAAGTTAGGAAGTTTTCAGCTTTATACAAAAATGTAAGAAGGCTAAGTTATTTGCTTATAAACATTTTTGCAGTCAAGTGTCATCTGATTTCATTCTTCTAACCCATATTCAATTAAAAAAAATCAGACATCAAGGGTGCTGGCACAGCTCTAGGGCATATATTTCTCTTGAGTAGGAGAAAGATCTTCAACAGCCTTTCCTCCTTGACTCCCTCCTCCCCCAGTTCAATTGGGCTACTACCTTGAATTTAGAGGAAATCTGGGAAACGTTAGTCACCATGTGACCCAGCAAGGCCACATACTTGGGGGTTGGAGGTGAGGTTAGAGGTTATTGTCTGGTAAGTAGTAGGTTTGCTTTAATCAGGATTTCACATCCACTTGTATATGGAACTCAGTATAACCCAAATCATCTCTACCACAGCTTCTAATTCTAACCATTAGGCAGCTTCTCTGAAATCCTGAGGAATCTGATGGTTTGGGGCAGGGTTAAAATCACTGTTTTAATATTGTGGCAGGCATGGCCTTCTTAACAGATTTAGGAGTTCTCCTTTAGGTAACAGGAACAAAATTTGTATGACAGTGTATATAAATTGCAAACCAGAGGGTACATGCTGTTTAAATCCCACTTCACAATATACTTTACTTTTCCCTCCAATGAATTCTCTTCCATAAAATATACCATACCACTCCACTAAGTTTTGTACACTTACTCACACCAAATCATCCACATACCTAGTCACTAAAGTTGTGCACTGTATAATCTACCAAAAAGAAAAAAACAAAACACCCTTTGTTAGGCAAATAATCACTTAAATAGCAGTAATGTTGCCTATAAGTTATAGGTAGGTCAGGAGCTAAACACTCAACTGCTAACTCTTCTGAGGCAGAAAAAAATTCTCCACAAAAGCAGGAGTGTAGTAGCAATGACGTTCTCTCCAAATAAATGCCAAAATAGTGTCAGATTGTCAAAGACCAAGTGTACTTTGATGTGAATTTTAATATTTAATTCTGAAAAATTCTTCTTTTGCTCTCCCTGACCATCTAGACTCACTATTTCTGCTACTTCTAGTGAATAAACATTGGAACTCCTTCATTTATCTTCCAAATATTTTATTTTTTCTCTTTATCACTCCATATTATATTCTGGGTAATTTTCCCCAATTTAACTTCCAATTCTAGTTCTTTCAATTCTGTCCAATCTACTCTTTAATCTTTTGTTCCAGTAATTATATTTCTTATTTTAAAAAATTTGTTTGCTCTTTTTCATTACCTCTTGCTGTAGAGAGCCTATTGGGGAAGAAATTTAGTGCAGAGGTTAAATAAAGATGGAGGTTCTGGAGTCAGACTGCCTGGTTTGCATTCTGACATCTTTGGTTCCGAGCTGTGTGATCTCAGGCAGGTTACTTAACCTCTCTGTACCTCAGTCTCCTCATTTATAAAGCATGATAGTAATACCTACTCATAGGAAACGGAAGTCCATTTTTACCATTTGAAGAGGAACGCTGCCTGAGAAAGATAAGTTAGAAGGAGGGGAAGCAAGTAATAGTTGTTCTCGGGTGATGTGAATTGGGTTCCCAGGGCCTCCCCTGCCTGACCCATCACAAACAGAAGGCTATCAGCTGTGAGGGGTGGCTCTTTTCTTTTGCTCTTTTCTTTTCTTCCAGGTGAAGCAATCTGGAAATCTCTCTGGAATTCTCACCCTGTCTGTGGATTCATGTTGGCAGAAAATGCAGGATTTGTGCCTCTCTCAGGCAGTCTCCTCCCATGATTCTGCTTCCCATCTCTGGTGATATGACTGCTCACTTTGGGCTACACCCACTTTGTGAGCCCTGGAATGTGGCCCTTGCAGCTGCCAGGCTTGTAAGAGGCTGATACAGAAGGTGCTCCAGATGGTGCCAACACATTCTCCATTATTGCCGCCCACTCTCTTTTCAATAGTCTCTCCTTTCCTCTGCCCCAGTCCCCATTTCCCACCTCCCCACATCCTGACCTCCAAAAGTTATGAATCTAAGACAGAAATTGTTTTTTGGGAAAAAAAAAGTGAGTGAGAGAGAGGAAACTTTTAGAGGTCATGGTTATGTTTTATGGTATTGTTTAACGGTGATGGTTTCACAGGTGTATATTATCTTCAAACTCATCAAGGTGTATACATTAAACATAGACAACTTTTTTGCATGTTAATTATACCTCAGTAAAAAAAGAGTTGTATTCTTTGGGAATTTACTAATAGGGAATCATTGTAATGAAGATATCTTTCATCCAAGGACATTTATTTATTTATTTATTTATTTACTTATTTACTTATTTACTTATTTATTTATTTATTTATTTATTGCGGTACGCGGGCCTCTCACTGTTGTGGCCTCTCCCACTGAGGAGCACAGGCTCCGGACGCGCAGGCTCAGCGGCCACGGCTCGCGGGCCTAACCGCTCTGCGGCATGTGGGATCTTCCCGGACCGGGGCGCGAACCCGTGTCCCCTGCATCGGCAGGCGGACTCTCAACCACTGAGCCACCAGGGAAGCCCCCTTCCTGCTTTTTTAATGGCGTCACCATCCTCCCAGTTTTTAAAGCTAGAAACCTCAGAGCTATCCTCAGCATATTTTCTTCATTGTCCCCTATGTCTAAGTATTCACCGAAGCATGTCAACTCTAACTCCAAAATGCCTCTCAAATGTATCCCCGTTTTATTTGCTCTTCCTTACTTAGGGTCACGCTTTATCAGTCTCACCTGGATTGCTTAGTACCTTCTAACTAGTGTCCTTGGCTTCAGGCTTGTCCCCCTCAAATCCATTTTCATACCTATTCGAGGCAGCTTTCTAAAACACAGACCTGACCCCAGTCCTCCCCTGTGGTGATGGCGGCCCCAAACCCAAAGGCTCAAGGCAACTCCTTTACAGGTGATAAGGCCCTTCACAGTCACATAATGGGCCTGTTTGTGCACTTCCCTATTGGCAAGTCCTGTGGGTCCTATCAGGATGTTATTCCAGGGAGTGGACAGTGCCCAGGCTTGTGGGTTTTCTCACTTCAACTCAGCAGCAATGTGTGGAGCCCAGGGGCAGTTGTTAGGAACAGCATCCAAAGATGTGCCAGGGCAGAACCCACAGACCAAAGTTGGGTCCTCAGTCCAGGGGGACAAGAAGAAACAGGCTAGGTGTAGACCAGAAGAAATGGACACTGATGGGAAGTGAGAAGCAAGGAACTTGGGTGGAGGGAGTACGAATAAGCCCCTCACAGGTCTTTGGGAAGCGAGCTGGATGGATCTCCTAGAGGTGTGCCTGGAGGGTTATTTTTATTTTGCGTGGGGAGTTTTTAAAAGGCTTAAAAGGAGCCAATATCCTTTATGAACCTTCCTTCCACTCTGATTGCTGCTCCTCTAACACACTGGGCATCTTGGCTGTATATTTGCTTTCTGCATTCTGATTATTGAGTTATAAATGAACTGTTCAAACATAGGAGATTGGTAATGAACTTGAAGTTGAAAGGTCATAGATTGGTTGCACCCAAGATAGGGAAACAAGGCATCTGTTATCTTGTGGATATGAGACTTCATGTTTCTCGAGCATAAAGAATAGAGAGGCACATGCTGGCCGAGGGAAACTGACACACAGAGCATAGCAACTGAGATCACCGTTCTCTGCTGCGGGACTTACAATAGTGGCAATACTGACAAGTTTTTTGGGACAAGAGGCAACTTAACAGATATAAGAGAGCAAATAAGAGCAATACCTGTGATATCAATAGAAATGCATGATAGTACAGAGGAGTGATTAATTCTGTTTTGGAGCATCTATAGGAAGCCTGTATGGAGGAGGAGACCACAAACGAGGTCCTGAGAGATGAGTAGAGGCTTGCAACCTGTGGCAAAAAGAAGGAAGGGAATTCCAGGAAGAAGAAATCTGAAGATAAGAGTGACACTGAGTGGAAACGGGGTGGAGACAGGTGGTGTGTAGTGAGGAGACCTCGGCCAGTAGGCCAGGCTGTGGTTGGGTTGTGAGGAGCCCTCTACACCATACTGAGAAATGTGTGAGTTATCTTTCAGGGATGGCAATGGGAAAAAAGTTTACTTCGTCCATTTAAAAATAGCACGGCGATGAACAACTTCCTGGGAGATACACTTTTTGTCTGGCATATCTCTGGCGGGATCTTCCTTTCTGAGGTTCTCACACTAGAAAATACAGTAAGAGGATTCTTCAGCATAAACGCGACTGCCTATATTACTTTGGCAATTAAGAGGGTTTCAAATGCAAGTGCAGATTTTCTCACTCCTCAGTGGAGTTCTTCTAGAAGGAGATAGAAAGCAGTATAGTACAGTGGTTCAGAGCAAAAATTTGGCTTCAGGTTGTCTGGGTTTGAATCCTGGCTCTACCTTGAGTAAACTAGTAACCCCTTAAAACCTCAGTCTCCTCAGCTGTGAAACGATATGAAAATAATGCTACTCACTTCATGGGGCTGCAAAAGGATGAAGATCATGCTTGTAAAGCATTTAGCTCAGTACCTCTGGCACAGGGAAACACTGCATAAATATTAGCTGACAAAAGGTCCAACTGTTATCCGAGATGTTTTTAGTGCACGTCAGAATCCAGTCTCCTGTCCATGGAGCCTGAATCAGTCATTGTTCAACTCGAGAGCTGCCTCATTAGAAATTCACTGAAGTTAGAAATGAGTCTTGTTTTCTGGGACCTTATTAAATATTCCTTCCCAGGCTCTGTATGATGAAATCCCAGTGACTGATGAACAACAGCTATCTGCACATCTGTCACCCTGAGACCCTGAAGTCATTAAGGCTGTAATCTGAATACAAGTAGTTTTGCCTTAATTTTTTTTGTGACAATTAAGAGCTTTGCAAATCACATTTTTGGTTACTAGGAGGCAGAAAGATTGGAATAACTTTGGAGCAGTCATTACTCTTGTCATCATAGTGAAAGAATGAAATGAGCTAAAACATGCAAGTTAATGGAGAGTTATGTGTAAATTCTTATACAACGTGGCTTAGAAAATTCAAAGAAAAGTTGTAGTTAGGCAAGTGGAAGGCCGTGGATGAGAAAGGTCATAATAGAAGAGCTTTAAAAGAAATGGCTGGTAGGAGCAGATATTAATCTCTGTTTCTCCTCCTCTTGGAAGGAGTGAAGGGTGAGATGCAGTGGGGAGGGACTGGCTGAGAGGCTGGGTTAGCACAGCCAAGACAACGATAACTTCCAAAGTCCAGTCCTAGACATTGTGAATGTTTAAAAAAGAAAACACAACAAAATATGCAGAAAAGATTTTCAGTAACAAAAATTTTGGTAATTTTTTTCTCCTTCACATTTTATCATGAAGGAGATCTTTTTCATTTAACCCATATTTGCTCGCCACCAGGGTGACCACAGAAAATGGGAGGGAGGCAATTATGTGCAGAATCCACAAAGACTTGAGAAATTCTAAGAAAAAAAATGACCTCAAACCAGAATGTTGATATGACTCTGGGGATTGTGCTACTGAATTCTTCTCATATGTGATGATTATATGGAGAACCTAGCAGGCTTGTACTTAATATTTCTTACATCTACTGAGGATTTCATTGCCCCAGTACATGTTTTTTCTGTCTCTCTTTTTCAGCCCCCCTCTCTCTTTCAATCCCCTTGTTGAATCACTTCAGTAATATTTCAAGTGGAAAACCATCAGAAACAAAACCAATGAATGACTAAATTAACATGCATATATTTTAACTTTTATCTACTAGATTTTAAAGTCCTTAAGAGCAAGCAATGTCAGGGTGTTCCCACAACAGCCTATATCTACTTGCAATGTGACTTTGGGTAAGCATCTAAGCTGTCTGTGTCATGCTTTTACTGTAAAATATGAATAATAGTAGTTCCTACCTCGTTTGGTTATTGTGATAATATAATGAAATGACACAAGTGAAGCGTGTATTGTGGTGCCTGACACGTGTCCTTTGTTTACTAATATAGTGCCCCATATTTGTAAATGTACCATGACACCTTTCACTCAGGGTGTTGTATCTTTCAAAAATTTTATCATCTTACTTCTTCTTTTTTTTTTTTTTTTTTTTTGCCTGTGACTGCAGCATGCGGGATCTTAGCTCCCTGACCAGGGATCGAACCCGTGCCCCTTGCGGTGGAAACACAGAGTATTAAACACTGGACCACCAAGGAAGTCCCTTATCTTATTTCTAAGTACCACAGATTGAGTGGCTTAAAACAGAAATTTATCGTCTCACAGTTCTAGAGGCTAAAAATCCAAGATCAAGATGTTGGCAGGTCATACTCCCCTGGAAATCTGTAGGAGAGACTCCTCCCTTGCCTCTCCCTGGCTTCCGGTGGTTTCCTGTCAGTCCTTGCCTTGTAGCTGCAACCTTCAGTCTCTGCCTCTATCATCACATGCTGTTCTCCTTGTGAGTCTGTCTCTCCTTTTTCTATAAGGACACCAGTCATTGTGGGCTAAGGGCCCACTGTATTCCAGTATAACCTCAACCTAATTAATTACACCTCCAGCTAATTACATCCTATTTATAAGGTCACATTGTGAGATACTGGGAGTTAGGACTTCTACATATCTTTTGGGTGACACAACCTATAACATTGCTTCATTTTATGTTCGTTAAAACTATGACTACATATGATCATCAAGCATAAGTTCACAATCAAATAAACAGAGAAAAGGGAGGTTGTTTAAATTGCCCAGGATTATGGCAGACTAGAAATCAAATTCTCTGTTTCACAGCTCTTTCTGTAATACAAAATCCTACCTGCAGTTATATGATTGTAGATTAATGAATAGCAAATGGAATATCAGCATTTTGGTTTATACATATTTACACATATCATGTTGATTTTAATCTTGAATCAGTTATGACTGTATTTTCTTTTTTTGTTTGTTTGTTTGTTTGTTTTTGGCCATGTTGTGTAGCTTATGGGATCTTAGTTCTCTGACCAGAGATTGAACCCAGGCCCTTGGCAATGAAAGCACAGAGTCCTAACCACTGGACTTTCAGGGAATTCCCATGATTGTGTTCTCATTCCAGGCTCTGTTGTAGCATTACCAAATACAATCACACAGCAAACAGTCTTGGAACACAGCAAATGGTAGTAGGAACACACCCTGCTACAGATGAGGGGACAAAGATGAAGTTGAAGGCCTTGGCTGTTTCATTTGTGTTGTTTTGTCTGTTTGTTCCATCAAAAAAGAAAGATATTTTTCCAAGAAAAACACCACAGAGGAGATCCAACAAGAAGAGAACTTTTTGAGAATTTTATTTGGATACAGGTATAAATTTATTTTAAGAAGCTGGCTCATGCAATTGTGAGGGCTGGAAAGTTCTAAATCTGTAGGCAAGCCATAGGTGAGAGGTGATTTGCAGTCTTTTCTTTTTTTTTTTTAATAAATTTATTTATTTAAAAATTTTTATTTATTTTTGGCTGTGTTGGGTCTTTGTGGCTGCACGTGGGCTTTCTCTAGTTGTGGCGAGCGGGGGCCACTCTTTGTTGTAGTGTGTGGGCTCTCACTGCGGTGGCTTCTCTTGCTGCGGAGCATGGCTCTAGGTGCACGGGCTTCAGTAGTTGTGGCTCACGGGCTCTAGAGCGCAGGCTCAGTAGTTGCGGTGCACGGGCTTAGTTGCTCTGCAGCATGTGGGATCTTCCCAGACCAGGACTCGAACCCATGGTCCCTGCATTGGCAGGCGGATTCTTAACCACTGTGTCACCAGGGAAGCCCTGATTTGCAGTCTTGAGTGTGGGGTGTGTAGGGCTGGCCAATGGGCTGGAAATTCAGGAAGGATTCCTCTGTTATAGTCTTGAGGCAGAATTCCTTATCTGAGAAATTGCAGATTTTGCCCTAAAGCCTTCAGCTGATTGGATGAGACCCACCCACATTAGCAAGGTCAGTCTCTCTGTTTTTCACTCTGTGGGATCTCGATGAAGTCAGAACTAAGTTGTAATGCTGTCGAAACTTGAAGGAGCACATGTTGAGAAGAGCAGTATAAACGTTTGACTGGCAAATGACTGAGCAGTACCAACGACTAAAAGGATAAGGGAGACAGAAGTGCAGGAATTGACTCTCCTGAAGTTACTGGATGGGGCACGGCTAGAAAGCTGGACTCCAGACCCCTTGCCCAATTCATTGTCTGGTAAGCTTCTAGTTCCGACCCCTGAAGCAGTCTCCTGCCTGGGCCTCCTGCCTCTGTTTCCAACCTCACGAAGTGGCTCAGATCCAAGGCTACATGAGGGCCTCTTTAATCCCACCTCCTCAGAGAGAATGTCATTGGTCAACAATTATTCTCACCACTTCACCCTTGTTTTATGTTTTCATTGTTTTTATTGAAGGGTATCTAATTTTGATAGGCTCTATTCTCTAGGAATGAACCCAATTATTTGAAATTCAGTTCAAAAATCTGCATAACAGCAAGAAAAACTATGGAACATCGATTGAGCAACGTTTACATACCAGTCATTGACCTCACTCATCACTGTTCCTGAGAACTCCCATAAACAAAGGTGTTATTACTCCCTGTTCAGAGGTTAGAAAACAGAGAGTGAGGTTTGTGCTTTGTCCCCGGCCTCTCAGAAGGAAACAGTTCAGTCTAAAGTGATCTTAGGATCATCTTGGTTCTTTTTTTCTTTTTTATGGAGGTATAGTTGATTTACAATATTATGTAAGTTTCAGGTGTACAAGGGATCATCTTGGTTCTTAAATGTCTGTATTCCCTTCTGGAAGCTGGCTAGGCCTAAGGCTCATGTTAATCATGCTTCTTGTATGTTGAAGCCTATCACACGGCCATCACTCTGCAATGCATCTTAGCTAAAATAATCTAAAACATGTCTCAGGTACAGTGAAAGTGCTGGTGACTCTCTTGGAGTCACATATAGGGCTGGTAAGCTCTTCCCGAGGAAGCTCACATCTGCAGACATCAGCTCCATCGCGCACCATGCTGGCTTTTCTACATCTCCGCATTCTAGTGTTGCTTACATACAGAAATGTGCCAAGAAAATGTACACAGAGTGTTTTGGAAAAGCAAACATTTGTGCAAAAATGATGCTTTTCAGTTTTTTCTGTGTGACTGGTTGCTTTCTTTGAAAGGTAATTTTTACACTGAGTATGGTTAGCACAGAACACCAAGGGTCTCACAATCTCAGTTAATCCCTCAGTCAGCATTTCTACTGAGTTATAAATATTGCATGCACATTCCCAAACCATTTTTGTCTTTCTGGCATTTTCCTGAAAGATTAAGTTCCATTGCTCATTTCAATCATATGTCTCTTTGACATATTATCATTCAGATCTTCCTTTATATGGACAGATGAGCAGTCCCTCCTGTGTTGAGCTGGTCACAGCTATTTCTGAGATTGAAGGAAGACAATATCATGTAGGGATGTGAGCTCAGGGGCCAGCCGGAAGCTCAGAATCCCATCTCTGCTTCTTATTGAAAACAGCTCAACCTCTCTAGTCTTAGTGTACCTATCAGTTAAATAAGGATCATAATAATTGTACCTAGTTCTTAGGGTTTTAGTGGAGATTAAAGGCGATCATGTACTCACATTGCTTAGCACAATGCCTGGCACATAGTAAATCTAGAATAAATATTAGCTAAAATTATTTTCCCAGTTGTTCCTATCAATTCAGAAGCCAGAGTACTTGCATACATACAGACGTCTTGAGAAATCTTAAATCAGTTTTATGAATTAGTGTCTAATTCAATTCAGTGAACACTTGGTGATGACTATTCCTAGGACACCAGGCACTCAGCTGGGTGCTGAGAGTATGGGTTGACTCATCATGAACCCTGTTTTCAGGAAGCTCACAGCCCGTAGGTGAGGCAGTTATAGAAACACCTGATTACACAGTGCATGTACAATGACACAGGGACAGAGGGATGCAGTAGTTGCAGCAGGAGCACAGGTGTGGCACCAGGTAGCTCTGAGAGGGCCCCAAGGAGAGAACACACAGGGTAAGGGCACCCAGGCAGCATGAGGACTCTTCCTTCTACCCCTTGTTCAGGGCATCATCAGTTCCTACCCAGTTAACCTTTATATGTTTCTTGCCGCTCTGTACAACTGCAGTGTCCCAGTTCCAATGCCCATTAACTCTGGCCTGGCCTATTGCAATGGTCCCCATGTGGTCTCCAGCTTGTTCATGCCCAATCTGTTGAAAAATAAAAAAACAAATCCTGACTTAGTAAGGAGAGACTTTGTTCCAAAGGATAATTGCTAAGCGAGGAGTGTGAAATGAACTATAGCAATAGGGAGAATGCTCTGACCCTGAGATCTGCAAGGGTTTTTCTTTTGCAGGGAGGAGTAAACAAGGCTGCAGAGAATCAGGTGTGAGCACGTGGGTTGAATAGGAGTGGCCTATTGGACTGTGTGGCAGAGAATGTTCTGAGGATTCAATCTGCTTTCAAGAGGGGTTTAAGGAGGGACTGCTTGCTGGTTCAGGCTGATGGGGCCAAAGCTCACCTTATCCAAAATTTGATTAACAAACCCTGTGTTCTGATTGGGCAGTGGGGACAAAGCAGTTCAGCTAATTATTTATGAGGCAAAAATGGGAATCTGGAGGGTCTGTGTCTGGCCTTGCCAGAGGTAAATGCAGGGTGTCCACGAGTCTTATCTAAGTCACACGGGGACTTTGCAGTAAGTAAGTGTTTCCAGAACACAAAGGAATTTCTAAAGCTTCCCCATTTTCCAGCAACACAGAGCTTGGGTCAAGTTCAGCATTGTCACCATCCTCTATCAGCTACAAGAACTTTTTCTCTGAATGATGTGTGTGATCAGGTGGCCCTTTGTGTAGCACAGCTCAGTGGCTCTCATCATATGGCCCTTGCTTACCTCTCCTGCTGA
>NW_006788722.1:1706545-1739052 GCF_000442215.2 Lipotes vexillifer
CTGCTGAATCTCTGGTTTCTGGCTCCAGCAATACCAAACTGCTCATGGTTTCAGGCCTATACCACGTGGCTTCCAACCTCTGTGTCTTTGTTCATACTGTCCTTTGTGACTGCAATGCCATCTCCCCCTTTACTTGATGACAGCTAAACTCCTAATTATCCTCAAAGTCTCAGATAAGGCAACATCTTCAGGAGACCTCTCCCAGCCCTGCACTGGTTTGGGTACTTTTTGGTGTTCCTGTAGCATTCTGAACTTATAGCTTTTGGTGTAATGATTGCTTTTGTGTCTTTAGTGTCAGGGACTGTATTATAAACCTTATGAGTGAACATTTGTTTAGTGTGTGCCTGGTTCTCTGCCCAGTGCTATAAACTCACTTATTTGTTAATCTCTGTCTTTCAGACAAGAATACTGAGATTAGGAGGATAAGCAACTTGCCAGCTATCATGCAGAGACTTTGAATTGAATAGAATGGATATGCCAACATAAAGATTATTTTAGAATCCTCTCTCTAGAGTTCTCTTACAGTTTGCCTGGTAGTGACAGAACGTTTGAGCTCAGCGGGATTTTGTTCATCCAGGTCACTGTCACCAATGTACAGGTATTTAACCTTTGGGAGGTAGAAGACACAGAGCTCTTTGTGCTTGAACAATATTGTTTTTTCTAGATCCTGTTGAGGTTTTGCAACAGTGAGCTTATCATCTTCAGTAGTGTAGCACTCAAGTTAACTAGTATGTGCGGTCAACATGGCCCCAGAAAGCTGGTACCTTTATTCAGAATTCTGAGTAATATGTTAAGAAGCTGCTTAGCTTTCACTCCCAGAGAAAATTTCCTGGTGTTTCAGAGGCTCCTTCCTTGTGTCATTCTTGATCCTCTAATAGTGGCAAAAGGAGGGCTCTTTGGCCTTAAGAATGGCAAAGACCTACTGAGAAATCCAGCAGTCGTTCAATTATCCAGTAATTTATCCAGCAATTAATTATTGACTCATTCATTTGGTACCTCAACCAATATGTATTAAACACTTAATCTGTGCCAGGTACTATCAGAGGCTCTGGGGATAAAGAGAAAAATAGGACGCGATTCCTATTTTCAAGGAATTTATAAGCTTCTGGATGAATCAGTCAGGTAAACAAGGAAGAAATAAAATGATATTAGTGCTAAGTTAGAAATAATGCTGGGGCAAAAGAAAGGAAAAATGGACTGTAATTCCTCAAAACATTATTTACGGTAATTATCTTCTCCCTGACTATTCTAGGTCTCATGTCACTCAGTAATTATAAAGCTTGAAGCCAAATCACCAATCAGATTCTACCGAGAGGCAATGCAATTCAATCAGAACACTCTTACAGTTTTGCAGATTTAAGTCTGTCAACTGAAAAATAAGCACAACCTAAGAGTTGAGGATTATGTCTTAATCAGCAAATTTACTGAGTACTGAAGCCCAAGATACAGCCTCTCAGATAGCTCTGAGGAACTGTTCCGAAGAGGTAAGGGAGGAGCCAGGATACAGAGGAGTTTTGCAAAAAACACCCCAAAACCACTAGGTACTCAGAACATCAGAAGATTGCTGCTAATTAAAGAGAACCAGACATGTTAAATTAATGAACTTAATGCTTTTCTATGGGAAGATCCAAGTGTCTGGGCTTATTGAAATTATCCTTTGATATGCACCTTACATATCTAGGGTCAGTATCCTGTTTTTTTCCATCCTGAATTCCCCTCAGGATATACCGTCAGGGGCCACTACAATGGCTGATGCTTGATGACCTCAACATCCTTTGTTTACTGAAATGGCAGGCGACATTTTTTGTCCACAAGTCTGCATGTATAGATTGCACATACAGCAAAAAATTATAGGAGTATACTTTGAATCATTAATAAAACTTGAGATACCGGGTTGAACAGAGAACATGAGTGCTGATTGTTGAGTCTGAAAAATAGTTAATGTCAGAGTATCAGCAATGAAATTGTCAGCCACAGAGTCTTGATAAAAATACCAACCTAGATATTTGTTTTGCTTCCCTGTCTACTGCAGGTGGCTTTGTTTTGCTTGCCTGTCTACTGCAGGTGGTTGACAGGATGTAACTCTGAAAGGCTTTCTTAGGAAATTTTTGTTTCTCTTGTTTGTTTGTTTTTCTCTTCCTGTGCCTCCACACAGGGCTCTGTGACCTGGTGCCACCTGCCTCATATCCAAGAGCCCACAGAAAGGCTGCCCTTTTTTGGTAGAAGTCTTCTGGGGCATATTGACTTACAAAGGAAATAGCTTGTGAAAGAAAAGTGCATGCAAGTCCAGGAAATGTCTTTTTTCTCATCTAATTTTTATTCAAATGAGAACAAAATATGGTAACTTATTCCAACTGCCAGTGTTGTTTGCAAGATGGCTATATCTTTGCTGAGCTAGTGAATCTCTGCAGGACTCTACCAGGGACCTGGTGAGGTCCCAGCACCACTTATTGGAGCCTCTTTCTCTTCTCACCAAGTGAGGACAGTAGTAGTTTTCTTCCCCTGGGAAGATAAGTTTATATTTGTGAAGTTCAGCAAAACTATAAATGATCCAATTTGGGGAAAATAAAAAAAATGATAATATAGTATACTATCTAATGTTATGTAATTAACTCACTAACCCTGTGAGCTAATTCTTTACTTTTCTTATCAGAAAGGCACCACAGTGGATGTGGATGGTGTCTAGAAGCCAGATAGACCTGGCATTGATAGCTCTTATACTTACTAGCCAAGGGACTTGGATTAATTTCTTTTTAAAATTATTTATTTATTTATTTATTTATTTTTGGCTGCATTGGGTCTTTGTTGCTGCACGTGGGCTTTCTCTAGTTGAAGCGAGCAGGGGCTATTCTTCGTTGTGGTGCACAGGCTTCTCATTGCAGTGGCTTCTCTTGTTGTGGAGCATGGACTCTAGGCACATGGGCTTCAGTAGTTGTGGCACGTGGGCTCAGTAGTTGTGGCGCACGGGCTTAGCTGCTCTGCAGCATGTGGGATCTTCCCAGACCAGGGCTTGAACCCGTGTTTCCTGCATTGGCAAGGGAATTGTTAACCACTGCATCACTAGGGAAGCCCTGGGTTAATTTCTTAACCTCATTTTCCTCCTACTTGAAATAACACCTTTAACAGTTGTAGGATTAATTGTGGTTAGAGACCAAGGATGCTGCTAAACATCACTAGATGCTGGTAGCATACCCCCGTCCCTGATTATGACAACCAAAAATGTCCCCAGATGTTGCTGGGGGTTCAAAATCCTCCTTGACTGGGAACCATGACTATAGAAAAAGATGCCCTGGACTCAGAAGGGGAAGGATGGCTACTTCTGGCTAGTCTACCTACTAATTCTAAATTTTGCTTTTCTCGACTTTAAAAAGTAGGGGTTAAGCAAGATTATCTTTAAGGTGCTTTCTAACTTTAGCAAGATGAGATTCTATGGAAGGAAGAAAAAAAGATGATGAAGATTTGGGAAGACATGCAGTGAAGGCCAGGGAAATTGGCTAAGATAGGAAGAGGTCAGGTAAGTTCTGTACTTCTGAGCAAAGTTGAGAGTACACACCACCAATTAGACAAAATTGCTAACCTAACCTAACTAACTAGGGGATAAAGGGTCAGAAATCCAGACCAGGAATCAGGACTCCTACAGATGATGGAGATGTTAATGATGATGATAATGGTGGTGGTGGTGATGGAAATGACACAGCAGCTAACATTTATTGAGCACTAACTATGAACCATGCTCCCAGGCCAGAAAGTGGTTGACAGAAGGTTGGCATATAGACTTGGGTGGGATATGATGGTAGGAGTCATAGAGAGAAGCTGCAAGAACCAGACTGCTCTCAGATCTGGGGTAGGTCAGAGCCAAGGGAGATGTGCTCTGGAGATGTGCACACGTTTTACATGGTCCTTTGTGAAGCCACTTCAGTTTCTCTTGGGTGTTTGGTGCTGAGCAAATGAATCCCATTCTTAACTTTTTCCTTCATCAGATCCTCTTCATTTGGCTTTTAAGAAGATCAGTATGTTAGGCTGGAGCTGTGACCAAGGAGGAACTTTTGAGTCTCCAAATTCTCTCTACACTACAACTTGTGCTTTGGATAATGACCTGTTCTCTGCATCCCTAACCCAATAGTTTAAGTTGAATAGTAGACTAGTCTAAGTAAGTAATGGGGGGCTGGGAATAAAAATTCAACACAATGAGGTAAGAGTGATTTTCTTTTTCTATAGTAAGAGAGGAATTGAAATATTTCCAATGGCAATGGAAAGAGTATATGCAGTAGCACAGTTGAAATACTAATATTGTCTGGATAGGTGGGGCATTGAGAATTAGTTTTGGAAAATAATGAAAGTGAGTCAATAACAATAATATCTAAAGTAGTTTTTTGGCCTTTTCCTGAGAAGGATATTAGTGATTTCTAGTATCACATTTCCCTCATATTTCCTTATTCTATATTATCAGATTAATAGAGAGGATACACAATTCTTAAGGGTGAGTGTGGCAGGGGTCATGGGGAGGATAGTAAGTTTCTGGACAAACTGAGCTATATATAATCCAGAAAAAAAATCTATGTTTGTATGTATGCACATATGTATGTATGCCTCTGTTTCTAAAATAACTACAGATTTTATTTCCACTTTTTAATAATGGTAATTTATTGTTACAAATTAAGAATTTTTTTTTAACATCTTTATTGGGGTATAATTGCTTTACAATGGTGTGTTAGTTTCTGCTTTATAACAAAGTGAATCAGTTATACATATACATATGTTCCTATATCTCTTCCCTCTTGCATCTCCCTCCCTCCCACCCTCCCTATCCCACCCCTCTAGGCGGTCACAAAGCACCGAGCTGATATCCCTGTGCTATGCGGCTGCTTCCCACTAGCTATCTACCTTATGTTTGGTAGTGTATATATGTCCATGCCTCTCTCTCGCTTTGTCACAGCTCACCCTTCCCCTTCCCCATATCCTCAAGTCCGTTCTCCAGTAGGTCTGTGTCTTTATTCCTCTATTACCCCTAGGTTCTTCATGACATTTTTTTCCTTAAATTCCATATATATGTGTTAGCATACGGTATTTGTCTTTCTCTTTCTGACTTACTTCACTCTGTATGACAGACTCTAGGTCTCTCCACCTCATTACAAATAGCTCAATTTCGTTTCTTTTTATGGCTAATATTCCATTGTATATATGTGCCACATCTTCTTTATCCATTCATCCGATTATGGGCACTTAGGTTGTACAAATTAAGAATTTTGAAAGCAATTTCATTCTCAGAATTAAGAATAATCTTTGGATAAAATTTTTCCATGAAGCGTCATTTCCCCATAATCCCATCCAGGTTGGGAGCTCACCTTAGTTGAAGCTCACCTGATGCATTTATAATTCTTCCAGTCAGTGTGCAGTAACCCATCCAGAAGAGTTTTACTATGAACCTTGTGCTATATGTGCTTGTAAATGCTAACCTATCAGAATTCCTTTCAGAAGGAAATAATAATGAATTAGTTTTGCAAGCAGTGAAGAAAAGAAACTATGACTGTGAAGGGTGTAATCCAAACACAAACAAATAGGAAATATGTACTTTCCTCCTACTCACTTTTTAAAAAATGTCTTAAAAACCAAGTATATTAATTAAAAGCACCTTAGTATGCATCTTGATTTGACAGTGTGATCAGAGGAGAAACACACTAAATTTATAGATTTAGAACTAATATAGTTTTAAATACATTTCAATCAGCTCAACATTTCCCCTATGACTCACTAATCAGGCTGAGAAATAGATACAGAGATAGTTGGAACTCTCATAGGAATACTAAGTAACTTAGTGGTATGGTCTCTACTAGCTTATACTATACTAGAAAATAATATTAAAGTTTTACTATCAATTTTTATGAAGTGCCTCCTATCTTTAAGATAATTCACTATATGAATGCTTTCACTTGTCACCTACCAGCAACAAAAGTCTTTTCAAATCAAAAGACGAACAGAATATTTTCTTGGGCCTGGTTGAATTCTGAGACCTGAAAATTAAGGTTTTCAGTGTCTTCTTATTGTATAACAATAAAGCCTGTCATTCACCGCTTTCCATGCTTTGTTCCAGACATATCTTTTTGACCTGCTACTTCTCCAGAAATGGCCTCCAATTATATATTTTTGGTTCTATCTTCCATTCTCTCTTCATGCCCATCATATTCTAGCCAAGCTGAGAATTTTCTTCTTCTATCGCTTTGCCAGTATATTCTCTCTTGCTTAGAAGTTCCATTCCTTCATCTCCAACTGTGAAATCCTTTGCATACATGACGCCCTCATCCAACATTACACCTTTTTTGAGGTCTCTCATGATCCCTCCTGTTGGACGTGTTTTCCCCTCTTTTCTAAGCAAGCGAGGCTGGTATCATATCTTGCATCATGCCTAGCCCAGAGTGCCGTACAAGGTACGCGCACATTAAACACTGATTGAATGGGCCGTACGTGGAATGATTGTAGAAGAGGCCAGCAGAGTTGTATTTGCATCTCTTGTGGGAGAATGTGGGAGGAGAAGGAATAAATCAGTCTCAGCTCAGTCAAGGTTAAGGCTAAGCTGCTGACGAAAAAGACCCAAATAAACAATATGCAGTGGCTTGCAACAGACTAGAGCTTGACAACAGTCTCCCTGAATGAGGCTGTGGGGTGGCTCTGTTCTATATAGTCATTCAGGGACATGGTTTGCTTCCATCATTTTGCTCCCTTTCCCAGGGCACTGGCTTATCTGGAAGGCCGAAGTGGCATCTCAGGCATCGCTGTGTTCAATTAGCACAAAGGGGTAACACAGTAAGTCAAGGGAAAAATAGCTTCCTACTAACAAAGTGCAGCAGAGTTTGCATACATCACTTCTGCTTGCACTCCACTGGTGAGAAATTTTGTCATATGGCCACCCTTAGCTGCAAGTGTGTGTGGTTATAACCTTTAGTTTCTGCACTGTGCCCAGGAAAAAGAGGAGGATGCATTTGGTGAGGAGGGTAGCTGTGAGGTTACTTCCTTCAGGAACTAGGTGTCGAGCCCAGGTAGGATCTGATTGCACTTATGTAGGTCCGTGCTCTCTCAGGGCCTGGACTCCCTGTGAATCAGAAATCCTGGAGAGGAAAGAGAAAATGCCAAAATGTAATGTTTGCATTTAGCTTTGAAGGGAGCAAACATTATAAAAAATAACATCAAGAACTTCCCTGGTGGTGTTGCAGTTGGGACCGCGCTTCCACTGCAGGGGGCACAGGTTCAATCACTGGTCAGGGAACTAGGATCCTGCATGCCACGTGGTGTGGCCAAAGAAACCCACAAACCGAAACAACAAACAAACAAACAAAAAATCAGACACAAAGTTAATGTGTAATGACGCAAAGTTAAACAACATAATGGGACATTCTTCACATTTGGGGGTGAGAATGGAGAAAGGCAGTGAAAGAGAAAGAGCAATGAGGACCAAATGCATTTCTTCTCCCACCCTGTGCTACGAGGAGCAACATGGTGGAAGCAGAGGATTGATTTCAGTCCCTCTTTATTGTAATTCCCGACCTCATTGATCGAACCCTAACACTAATCCATGAAAACTGCTGAGAAGACTTGTTCATACTTTTCTGAGGAGCCATACAAAATTTAAAAATGTTAACATTCTGAAGACTTACACAGATCGTTGCAATAACAGAGATAAAGGATAGGACACTGATGAAGGAAATTAAAGATGATATCAACAGATGGAGAGATATACCATGTTCTTTGATTGGAAGAATCAATATTGTGAAAATGACTATACTACCCAAAGTAGTCTACAGATTCAATGCAATCCCTATCAAATTACCAATGGTAATTTTTATGGAACTAGAACAAATCATCTTAAAATTTGTATGGAAACACAAAAGACCCTGAATAGCCAAAGCAGTCTTCAGGGAAAAAGACGGAGCTGGAGGAATCAGAGTCCCTGACTTCAGCCTATACTACAAAGCTACAGTAATCAAGACAAAATGGTACTGGCACAAAAATAGAAACATAGATCAATGGAACAAGATAGAAAGCCCAGGGCTTCCCTGGTGGCGCAGTGGTTGAGAGTTCCTCTGCCGATGCAGGGGATACGGGTTTGTGGCCCTGTCTGGGAGGATCCTGCATGCTGTGGAGCAGCTGGGCCCATGCATCTGGAGCCTGTGCTCTGCAACGGGAGAGGCCACAACAGTGAGAGGCCCGCGTACTGCGAAAAAAAAAAAAAAAAATAGAAAGCCCAGAGATAAACCCACTCACCTATGGTCAACTAATCTATGACAAAGGAGGCAAAGATATACAATGGAGAAAAGACAGTCTCTTTAATAAGTGGTGCTGGGAAAACTGGACAGCTACATGTAGAAGAATGTAATTAGAATACTCCCTAACACCATACACAAAAATAAACTCAAAATGGATTCGAGACCGAAATGTAAGACCAGACACTATAAAACTCTTAGAGGAAAACACAGGAAGAACACTCTTTGACATCAATCACAGCAAGATCTTTTTTGATCCACCTCCTAGAGTAATGGAAATAAAAACAAAAATAAACAAATGGGACCTAATGAAACTTAAAACCTTTTGCACAGCAAAGGAAACCATAAACAAGATGAAAAGACAACCCTCAGAATGGAAGAAAATATTTGCAAACAAATCAACGGACAAAGGATTAACCTCCAAAATCTATAAACAGCTCATGCAGCTCAATATTAAAGAAACAAACAACCCAACACCAAGAAGAACACTCTTTGACATAAATCACAGCAAGATCTTTTTGGATCTGCCTCCTAGAGTAATGGAAATAAAAGCAAAAGTAAACAAATGGGACCAAATGAAACTTCAAAACTTTTGCACAGCAAAGGAAACCATAAACAAGATGAAAAGACAACCCTCAGAATGGGAGAAAATATTTGCAAACGAATCAACATATCAAGGATTAATCTCCAAAATATATAAACAGCTCATGCAGCTCAATATTAAAGAAACAAACAACCCAATCCAAAAGTGGGCAGAAGACCTAAATAGGCATTTCTCCAAAGAAGACGTACAGATTGACAACAAACACATGAAAAGCTGCTCAACATCACTAATTATTAGAGAACTGCAAATCAAAACTACAATGAGGTATCACCTCACACCAGTTAGAATGCACATCATCAGAACATGTACAAACAACAAATGCTGGAGAGGGTGTGGAGAAAAGGGAACCCTCTTGCACTGTTGGTGGGAATGTAAATTGATACAACCACTATAGAGAACAGTATGGAGGTTTCTTAAAAAACTAAAAAGAGGATTACCATATGATACAGCAATTCCACTACTGGGAATATACCCAGAAAAAACCATAATTCAAAAGACACATGCACCCCAATGTTGATTGCAGCAGTGTTTACAATAGCCAGGTCATGGAAGCAACCTAAATGCATATCAACAGATGAATGGATAAAGAAGATGTGGTTAATATGTACAGTGGAATATTACTCAGCCATAAAAAGGAACGAAATTGAGTCATTTGTTGAGACATGGATGGATCTAGAGACTGTCATACAGAGTGAAGTAAGTCAGAAAGAGAAAAACAAATATCGTATATTAATGCATGTATGTGGAACCTAGAAAAATAGTACAGATGAACCAGTTTGCAGGGCAGAATTTGAGACATATATGTAGGGAACAAACGTATGAACACCAAGGGGGGAAACCGCGGTGGCATGGGGATGGTGGTGTGCTGAATTGGGCAATTGTAATTGACATGTATACACTGATGTTTATAAAATTGATGACTAATAAGAACCTGCAGTATAAACAAACAAACAAACAAAAAAGAGTTTAGGACAGTGCCTGTCATAAAGCATGCAAAAGCTTTTAGATACTGTAATTCTTTATTATAGTTTCATAAGATTTATCTTGCTATCAAAACAAAGTTTAAAATTTGTTCAAGACATTGAAAATTCTTTATCCTTCTTTTAAACCCTCCACAGACCCTAGAACATTGTCAAACTTATAACAAGCATAGTGAAAAGCACTGAAGGAAAATGGGGAAGTCCAAATTTTGAAGCTAACCTAACCAGATTTGGGGCTCAGATCCACCATTTACTGCCTAAGTGTCAGTTCCCCTGACCAATAATTAAGATAATGGTTGATTCCTACACAACAGAGCTGTTGAGAAAAGTAAATTATATGTATGTCTGTATATATCTATAAGTGTGTGTGTGTGTGTGTGTGTGTGTGTGTATATATATGTATGGGTAAATATACATAGTGTATATTTATACCTGTATGTATGTATATAGTATTCAGCAAATAGCAGTTACTTCATGATACTGTGAGGTTACATTTATTTATCCACAGCCTGAGGTCAAGAGAGAGTCATAGAAAAAATGGCTACACATTGACATTTATGAATATAGTCTTTAGCCCGAAGAAGATGTTACTTAGTTCTGCTGGAGACCTCCAATAAGCAATTTGGGCTATAGAAAAAATTTAATTATAGTGTCATGCAGGCAGATACTCCCGTTTAAAGTTCCAGGCTGGCAATATAACCAAGCTTTCATATGCATTATAGATATGTTTTTAGATGAAGAACTTATAAAATAAGCTTTGTCTTACTATTGAAAGCTTATTTGATGTAATTTAATTTTCTGCTCTTTGAACTTCATTAAATGATATTATTTAGAAAGAAGTTTGCTGCTAACTAGAATTTATTGTCAGGACAAATCTCAGGAAGTAAAACTTATGTAACGTGGCTCTTGTGAATTTTCCCAATGATAATGTTGTGTTTTTCTTTTCTGTAAACTTTGTTTGGTAATAATCAATTTTCTAAATTTTTAGAAAAATGGATCATAAATTAATCAAAGCACAATAGTATTTATTGATGAGACTATATTAGTTTATAGCAATCTACCATTATATTGAATATTTAAAATTAAATTTCTGATGACTCTAGGACCTAACATTTCTTGAAATGAAAATAGAAAAATGTACTCATCTGCTTATTGATCAATTCTGCTTGAGCCAGAGGTCCTGAGGTTATAGGCAGTTCCCTGGCTGTGATTTTGTTCATCAACTGGAAGTTTAGATACCAGTAATGTGCCTGCAGTTTCTCCTTTATTTTGACCTTATTTTTTTTCTGACTTTAACTTCTTTGGTTTAATAAGAATAAATGCAGGAGAGGGAGCATGTTCTTAGGCTGATATTAGTTTATTTGTGTTCTTTCTGGTAAGAAAGAAGTAACATCCTTGAGATGATTGCAGTTTGTTCATGACAGTAATATCATGTCCTAGTTTGTCATCATCCTTACCTCCTAGCATTTAGATATTGAATAAGTGTATTGCTATGAAACGTTTATCAACAGTCACAGAAATGAAACATTGAATTCGGGGGACAGTGAAGACATAAGGGAGGTGCTATGGACTGCACTATGTCCCTCCAAAATTCATATGTTGAAGTCCCCCAATGTGACTGTACTAAGAGATAGGGCCTTTATGAGGTAACTGAGGTTAAATGAGGCCAGAAGGGTGGGGCCCTAATTCCATAGGATTGGTGACCTTATAAGAAGAGGAAGAGACAGTGATGTCTCTCTTTCTGTATGTGCTGAGAGGAAAGGCTATGTGAGGCCATAGTGAGGAGGTGGCCAACAATAAGCTGGGAAGAGATTTCCCACCAGAAACCAAACCCTGCTGGACTTGATCTGGGAGTTCCAGCCTCCACAACCATGAAAAATAAACTTCTAAGTCACCCAGTTTGTGGTATTTTATTATGGCAGCCTGATAAGACTCATACACAAAGAAAAGGAGATGAAGGAAAGAAAGGGACACAGTTTCCTGTAGATTTGTACTCTAGGTAAAGACAAAATAAGAAATTAAGTGGATTCAATTTGACATGTACAACTAATCAGGAGGTTTTTAAATGTCACCCTGTAAATTGGAAGACCCAGCAAGCAGAACAAAACTGGTGTGGGGGAGGTGGCTTTTTTATATCGTTTTCCAAGAAAATTGCAGTATAAAAATTATGGATGACTGCTTCGCTTACCAGAGGAGATTACAAGTCACACTGAAGCAGACTGGCTTTGTTTTGGGAAGATTTATTTGAAATGCTTTTAGCTATGATTCTATAAGAACAAAACAAACCAAACAGATATCCAATATTCCAAGGGAGGTGTGTAACAGGGCAATATTCTTTGTTTGTCATAGAATTCCTAACCATTCTTTAGTTTGCAAAAGTAGAATGCAGTTCCAGGAGTACTGGGGGATTTGAATAAGGGGCTATTTAGTCTTCCAGGAAGAGAAAGATTGCAGTCAAATACTCTTCTCCTGAGTTATAACCCCTGGAAGAAGATTGAGAACACAATTCTTCCTCCTTTGGAAATCAAGACTATTAGATGGATTAAAAAGGCCCTGGCTGAGCTCATCTGGTAGAAGAAAATCCCAAGTTTCCCTAAGGGTTATTGTTCATGATGGAGAGAGAAGTGTCATAATAGAAATTGTTACCAGACCAGGTTTGTTTAACCAGGTGTGCATGAAGTCAAAATGCTGAGATGTTTATGTTTGCAACAAAGAGAGGGTTTAGAACTGGAGAGTGAGCCAAGTTGCTGTGTGGATGACAGGGTCTTGGTGCTCCGGCCAGGTGTCAAGCCTGTGTCTCTGAGGTGGGAGAGCCGAGTTCAGGACATTAGTCCACCAGAGACCTCCCAGCTTCAGGTAATATCAAATGGTGAAAATCTCCCAGAAATCTCCATCTGAATGCCAAGACCCAGCTCCACTCAATGACCAGCAAGCTACAGTGATGGGCACCCTATGCCAAACAATTAGCAAGACAGGAACACAACCCCACCCACTAGCAGAAAGGCTGCCTAAAATGATCATAAGGTCACAGACATCCCAAAACACACCAGACATGGTCCTGTCCACCAGAAAGACAAGATCCAGCCTCATCCACCAGAACACAGGCACTAGTCCTCTCCACCAGGAAGCCTACACAGCCCACTGAACCAACCATAGCCACTGGGGGCAGACACCGAAAACAACAGGAACTACAAAACTGCAGCCTGTGAAAAGGAGACCCGAAACACAGTAAATGAAGCAATATGAGAAGACAGAGAAACACACAGCAAATGAAGGAGCAAGGTAAATACACACCAGACCTAACAAGTGAAGAGGAAATAGGCAGTCTACCTGAAAAAGAATTCAGAATACTGATAGTAAAGATGATCCAAAATCTTGGAAACAGAATGGAGAAAATACAAGAAATGTTTAACAAGGACCTAGAAGAACTAAAGAGCAAACAAACAATGATGAACAACACAATAAATGAAATTAAAAATTCTCTAGAAGGAATCAATAGCAGAATAACTGAGGCAGAAAAATGAATAAGAGACCTGGAAGATAAAATAGTGGAAATAACTACCACAGAGCAGAATAAAGAAAAAAGAATGAAAAGAATTGAGGACAGTCTCAGAGAACTCTGGGACCACATTAAATTCACCAACATTCGAATTATAGATTTCGCAGAAGAAAAAGAGAAAAAGAAAGGGGCTGAGAAAATATTTGAAGAGATTAAAGTTGAAAACTTCCCTAATATGGGAAAGGAAATAGTTAATCAAGTCCAGGAAGCACAGAGAGTCCCATACAGGATAAATCCAAGGAGAAACACACCAAGAAACATATTAATCAAACTATGAAAAATTAAATACAAAGAAAAACTATTAAAAGCAGCAAGGGAAAAACAACAAGTAACATACAAGCGAATCCCCATAAGGTTAACAGCTGATCTTTGAGCATAAATGCTGCAAGCCAGAAGGTAGTGGCAGGACATATTTAAAGTGATGAAAGAGAAAAACCTACAACCAAGATTATTCTACACAGCAAAGATCTCATTCAGATTTGATGGAGAAATTAAAAGCTTTACAGAAAGACAAAACCTAAGAGAATTCAGCAGCACCAAACCAGCTTTACAACAAATGCTAAAGGAACTTCTCTAGGCAGGAAAGACAAGAGAAGGAAAAGACATAAAATAACAAACCCCAAACAAGAAAATGGTAATAAGAACATACATATCGATAATTACCTTAAATGTAAGTGGTTTAAATGCTCCCACTAAAAGACATAGACTGACTGAATGGATACAAAAACAAGACCCATATGTATGCTGTCTACAAGAGACCCACTTCAGACCTAGGGACACATACAGACTGAAAGTGAGGGGATGGAAAGATATTCCATGCAAATAGAAATCAAAAGAAAGCTGGAGTAGCAATTCTCATATTAGGCAAAATAGACCTTAAAATAAAGACTAGAACAAGAGACAAAGAAGGGTACGACATAATGATCAAGGGATCAATCCAAGAAGAAGGTATAACAATTGTAAATAATTATGCACCCAACATAGGAGCCCCTCAATATACAAGGCAAATGGTAAGAGCTATAAAAGGGGAAATCAACAGTAACACAATCATAGTAGGGGACTTTAACACCCCACTTTCACCAATGGACAGATCATCCAAAATGAAAATAAATAAAGAAACACAAACTTTAAATGATACATTAAACAAGATTGAAAGAAAATTGAAATCATATCAAGAACTTTTCCGACCATAACACTATGAGAGTAGATATCAGTTACAGGAAAAAATCTGCAAAAAATACAAACACATGGAGGCTAAAGAATACACTACTTAATAACCAAGAGATCACTGAAGAAATCAAAGAGGAAATCAAAAAATACCTAGAGGCAGGGCTTCCCTGGTGGCGTAGTGGTTGAGAGTCCATCTGCCGATGCAGGGGACATGGGTTCGTGCCCCGGTCTGGGAAGATACCACATGTCGTGGAGCAGCTAGGCCCGTGAGCCATGGCTGCTGAATCTGCACGTCCAGAGCCTGTGCTCCGCAATGGGAGAGGCCACAACAGTGAGAGGCCAACGTACCGCAGAAAGAAAAAACAAAAACAAAAACCTAGAAACAAATGACAATGAAAACACGACCACCCAAAACCTATGGGATGCAGCAAAAGCAGTTTCAGGAGGGAATTTTATAGCAATACAATCCTACCTTAAGAAACAAGAAACATCTCAAATAAACAACCTAACCTTACACTTAAAGCAATTAGAAAAAGAAGAACCAAAAACCCCCAAAGTTAGCAGAAGGAAAGAAATCATAAAGATCAGAGTAGAAATAAATGAAAAAGAAATGAGGAAAACAATAGCAAAGATCAATAAAAGTAAAAGCTGGTCTTCAAGAAGATAAACAAAATTGATAAACCAATAGACTCATCAAGAAAAAAGAGAGAAGACTCAAATCAATAGAATTAGAAATGAAAAAGGAGAAGTAACAACTGACACTGCAGAAAGACAAAGGATCACTAGAGATTACTACAAGCAACTCTATGCCAATAAAATGGACAACCTGGAAGAAATGGACAAATACTTAGAAAAGTACAACCTTCTGAGACTGAACCAGGAGGAAATAGGAAATATAAACTGACCAATCACAAGCACTGAAATTGAAACTGTGATTAAAATTCTTCCAACAAACAGAAGTGCAGGACCGGATGGCTTCACAGGTGAATTCTTTCAAACATTTAGAGAAGAGCTAACACCTATCCTTCTCAAACTCTTCAAAAATATAGCAGAGGGAGGAACACTCCCAAACTCATTCTACGAGACCACCATCACCCTGATACCCAAACCAGACAATGATGTCACAAAGAAAGAAAACTACAGACCAATGTCACTGATGAACATAGATGCAAAAATCCTCAACAAAATACTAGCAAACAGAATCCAACAGCACATTAAAAGGATCATACACCATGACGAAGTGGGGTTTATCCCTGGAATGTAAGGATTCTTCAATATACACAAATCAATCAATGTGATACACCATATTAAAAAACTGAAGAAAAAAAACATATGATCATCTCAATAGATGCAGAAAAAGCTTTTGACAAAATACAACACCCATTTATGATAAAAACCCTCCAGAAAGTAGGCATAGAGGGAACTTACCTCAACATAATAAAGGCCATATATGACAAACCCACAGCCAACATTGTTCTCAAAGGTAAAAAACTGAAACCATTTCCACCAAGATCAGGAACAAGACAAAGTTGCTCACTCTCACCACTATTATTCAACATTGTTTTGGAAGTTTTAGCCACAGCAATTAGAGAAGAAAAAGAAATAAAAGGAATCCAAATCAGAAAAGAAGAAGTAAAGCTGTCACTGTTTGCAGATGACATGATACTCTACATAGAGAATCCTAAAGATGCTACCAGAAAACTACTAGAGCTAATCAATGAATTCGGTAAAGTAGCAGGATACAAAATTAATGCACAGAAATCTCTTGCATTCCTATACACTAATGATGAAAAATCTGAAAGTGAAATCAAGAAAACACTCCCATTTACCATTGCAACAAAAAGAATAAAATACCTAGGAATAAACCTACCTAAGGAGACAAAAGATCTTTATGCAGAAAATTGTAAGACACTAATGAAAGAAATTAAAGATGATACAAACAGATGGAGAGATATACCATGTTCTTGGATTGGAAGAATCAACATTTTGAAAATGACCATACTACCTAAAGCAATCTACAGATTCAATGCAATCCCTATCAAACTACCACTGTCATTTTTTACAGAACTAGAACAAAAATTCTCACAATTTGTATGGAAACAGAAAAGACCCCGAATAGCCAAAGCAATCTTGAGAAATAAAATTGGAGCTGGAGGAATCAGGCTCCCTGACTTCAGACTATACTAGAAAGCTACAGTAATCAAGACAGTTTGGTATTGGCACAAAAACAGAAATATAGATCAATGGAACAGGATAGAAAGCCCAGAAATAAACCCACGCACATATGGTCACCTTGTCTTTGATAAAGGAGGCAAGAATATACAATGGAGAAAAGACAGCCTCTTCAATAAATTGTGCTGGGAAAACTGGACAGCTACATGTAAATTAATGAAATTAGAACACTCTGTAACACCATACAGAAAAATAAACTCAAATGGACTAAAGACCAAACTATCAAACTCTTAGAGGAAAACATAGGCAGAACACTCTATGACATAAATCACAGCAAGATTCTTTTGACCCACCTCCTAGAGAAATGGGAATAAAAACAGGAAGAAACAAATGAGACCTAATTAAACTTAAAAGTTTTTGCATACCAAAGGAAACCATAAACAAGACGAAGAGACAACCCTCAGAATGGGAGAAAATATTTGCAAATGAAGCAACCGACAAAGGATTAATCTCCAAAATTTAGAAGCAGCTCTTGCAGCTGAATATCAAAAAAACAAACAGCCCAATCCAAAAATGGGCAGAAGACCTAAATAGACATTTCTCCAAAGAAGATATACAGATTGCCAACAAACACATGAAAGAATGCTCAACATTACTAATCATTAGAGAAATGCAAATCAAAACTACAATGAGATATCATCTCACACCAGTCAGAACGGCCATCATCAAAGAATCTACAAACAATAAATGCTGGATAGGGTGTGGAGAAGAGGGAACCCTCTTGCACTGTTGGTGGGAATGTAAATTGATACAGCCACTATGGAGAACAGTATGGAGGTTCTTTAAAAAACTACAAATAGAACTACCATATGACCCAGCAATCCCATTACTGAGCATATACCCTGAGAAAATCATAATTCAAAAAGTGTCATGTACCACAGTGTTCATTGTAGCTCTATTTACAATAGCTAGGACATGGAATCAACCTATGTGTCCATCGACAGATGATTGGATAAAGAAGATGTGGCACATATATACAATGAATATTACTCAGCCATAAAATGAAGTGAAACTGAATTATTTGTAGTCAGGTGGATGGACCTAGAGTCTGTCATACAGAGTGAAATAAGTCAGAAAGAGAAAAACAAATACTGTATGCTAATGGAATCTAAAAAAAAAACCAAGTGGTTATGAAGAACACAGGGTCAGGACAGGAATAAAGACACAGACCTACTAGAGAATGGACTTGAGGACGTGGGGAGGGTGAAGGGTAAGCTGGGATGAAGTGAGAGAATGACATGGACTTATATATACTACGAAATGTAAAATAGATAGCTAATGGGAAGCAGCCACATAGCACAGGGAGATCCCCTCCATGCTTTGTGACCACCTAGAGGGGTGGGATAGGGCGGGTGGGAGGGAGGGAGACCCAAGAAGGAAGAGAGATGGGGATACATGTATATGTAAAGCTGATTCACTTTTTTATAAAGCAGAAACTAACAGACCATTGTAAAGCAATTATACTCCAATAAAGATGTTAAAAAAAAAAAGAAAAAAAAGTAAAGAAAGAGAGGGTTTATTCGCAAGGCTGCCAAGCGAGGAGAGAAGAACAAACCTCAAATACGCCTTCCCAAGGGCAGAGGGCTAGGGTATTTGTGGAATAAAGAGTAAATAAGTAGGGCAGTCTGAGGAATGGGGAGCGTAGCTAAAGGTGATTAGAAAAAGGTGCAGTAACTGCAGTTCTGTGCAGAGGTAACTAAGCTACAGGCCTCTGCACATTTAAAAGTGGAGTTGCTTAGCATGACCTGAGGGTGGAGTTTTACGCCCTCTGACATCAAAAAGATCACCAAGCGGACCCTTGCTCATGCCCATTTGTAGGGCCAGTGGTCCTAACCTGTCTTAATAGCTAAGCTCAAGCTAGACACAGCTGACCCCAGTTGCTGGAAAACAGCTGGGGCAAACGTCTTATTGTTTAGGTGCTGCTTGGAGGACAAGCAAGTCTTCTGTAGATGACCTTAATTAGTGAATGCAGGTGAAATGGATTTGACTGATTGCTCACTGTTTCAGTTCCCCCATTTTTTGATCATTTCTCAGTCTTGGGGGAAGAGGGGCAATGACTGCTCTGGTCACTTTCTGCTGATAAGGGGCACAGACCTAACAAGGGATTGAGGAATGAAAGTATTTAGCACTCATTTGAAAATATTCTCTTGTTCTCAGTTTGAACGTTTTGATCCCAATACTAGCTTTTTGCCAGCTGTCAAGACATTCATATGTCCGAAATAGGTAAACCACAGACAAAGATGTACGCTGAAGGGATACACAGAATGCCAGACATAAGGTGGACATTTAGGCTCTTATTTTTAGGGATTTTATCTAGGACACGATCAAGCCTGTGATCAGTATCTTACTGTTTATGTATTAGAGGGTCTTGATCATTATCAGTTTGGAATAAGCAGCTGCTTCTTCCTTTATTCTCTGCTGCTTCTTACCCTCATGCTGCAGTATGTCAGCAGAGAGCTGCTACTTCATGCCCAGGGGACTTACAGCAGGGCTGCTGCGAGCTTTCTTTCAAGCCAATAATCTTACCAAAGTCTGGGAACATGGTCTGGAAAGGATCCTGTTATATTATCACTTTCTCCTTGAGAGGAAGTTAAAGCTGAAATGACCACTGAAAAGCGGGCATCAAGAGTAAAATGGAGAAAAATGCTATCTTGTCCATGCAATTAGATCTTGCGTATCCTGTTATAAGGCAAACTAGGTTCTTCATAAGGTGTTTTACATGGCAAGAACCCAAGCCCACTGATTCAGCTCTGCAGTAATTCATTCAATCTACAGATATTTTTGATTGCCATGTGTAATGAATACTCTGATTGCCCATTCTAAAAGCTTTTATTAAAACCTGTCTACTTTCATTTTCTTGCTTAGACAGCAGAATAGTGTTGAAAAGTTTAGTATGGCTTTTAATATACATAATTCTTGCTCTAGACTCCATGAAATATCACTTCTTCTTTACTCCAAATATTCAAAAAGCATTTTAATAAACAACTGGCACTATCTCAACTTCTTATTTACATTCAAGGATGTTTCCAAGTATTGTCTGAGTAATAATAGGTTTCATAGTCACATGCAAATGCGGCTGCGGACCCAATCAGCAGGACCTTTTCCTTAGACTTGCCAGTGAAGGACAGTTTATGCCGACTCATTCATATACTTATATGCAGTTTCCATTTTACACGTTTTGCTGGAGACCAGTGCAACTAGCCAGGGTAGGGTGGGGAGAGAGGAGAGTGTCCTCTTGCGGGAAGCCAAGTGACCTAAAATGGAACTAAAATTTCTACTTCGATAGCTCCAGACTATTACCAATAGAGCTAACTAGGTTGGCCCTTGCCCTGCTGAATTGGTTTGTGTAGAAAGAGTTAGTTCTGACTCTGGTGAGTGGAAAAGTTTATTGGCCACAATGGACCATTTCCTAAGTCATGAGGTGATGGCTCTTCTGTTTAAGTTAAATTATATTTTCATATGCTCCTATAGTTGCCTGTTTTTCCCCAGTTGTAGCATTCAGCAGTCCCATCATTACCTATTTAATATGTTTTCCTTCATCAACTGTGACCTCCAAGAAGGCAAAGACCTCCACACCTGCCTCACAATCCCAGTGTTTAGCACAAGAATGCAGTAAAATTTTATAGAATTTAGTTAAAATACATTTGAATTTTCTTTATAGAAATGGATGACTCAAAATGTATCAATAAGAATAATAATTTAAATACTCTGAGTTTATTCCATTATTACATATTTATAAAAATTGGTTTAGGTCATAGATTTTAATTACGATACAGAAAATTAAGAAAAGAATTGTCGAGTCTCGAGCTCTAGCTGGCAGCCAAACGTACGAGCTCTGCGATCAGCGGCCGCCATCGACGTTGCTTCGCTTCTTCTGGGCGCATCTGCGCCACTCGCTCGCCACACACTCCGTAGTCCTAAGCCGCTATCATGGTAAAGCTTGCAAAGGCCGGTAAAAATCAAGGTGACCCCAAGAAAATGGCTCCTCCCCCAAAGGAGGTAGAAGAAGATAGTGAAGATGAGGAAATGTCAGAAGATGATGAGGATGATAGCAGTGGAGAAGAGGTTGTTATTCCTCAGAAAAAAAGGCAAAAAGGCTACCGCAACTCCAGCAAAGAAGATGATGGTTTCCCCAACAAAAAAGGTTGTAGTTGCCACACCGGCAAAGAAAGCAGTTGTCACCCCTGGCAAAAAGACACCTGCTACGCCAGCCAAGAAGACAGTTACACCTGCCAAAGCAGTAGTAACACCTGGCAAAAAGGGAGCCACACCAGGCAAAGCATTGGTAGCAACCCCTGGTAAGAAGGGAGCAGCCGCTCCAGCCAAGGGAGCAAAGAACGGCAAGAATGCCAAGAAGGAAGACAGTGATGATAGCCGCTCCAGCCGAGGGAGCAAAGAACGGCAAGAATGCCAAGAAGGAAGACAGTGACGAGGAAGATGAAGATGACAGTGAAGAGGAGGAGGAGGATGATGAAGAGGAGGAGGAGGATGAATTCGAGCCCTCGGTGATGAAAGCAGCTGCTGCTCCTGCCTCGGGTGACGAGGATGACGAGGATGAGGATGATGGTGAAGACGAGGATGAGGATGACAAAGATGATGAGGATGACTCTGAAGAAGAAGCTATGGAGACTGCACCAGCCAAAGGAAAGAAAGCTCCAGCAAAAGCTGCTCCTGTGAAGGCAAAGAGCACTGCAGAAGATGAAGATGAGGATGATGAGGAAGATGAGGAGGAGGAGGATGACGAGGAGGATGACGAGGAGGAGGAGGAGGAGGAAGAACTTGTCAAAGAAGCACCTGGAAAGCGAAAGAAGGAAATGGTCAAACAAAAAGCAGCTCCCGAAGCCAAGAAACAGAAAGTGGAAGCCACAGAACCAACTACATCTTTCAATCTCTTTGTTGGAAACCTGAACTTCAGTAAATCTGCTCCTGAATTGAAAACGGGTATCAGTGACCTTTTTGCGAAAAATGATCTTGCAGTTGTTGATGTCAGAATTGGTTTGTCTAGGAAGTTTGGCTATGTGGATTTTGAATCTGCTGAAGACCTGGAAAAAGCCTTGGAACTCACTGGTTTAAAAGTCTTTGGCAATGAAATTAAACTAGAAAAACCAAAGGGGAAAGAAAATAAGAAAGAATGAGATGCGAGAACACTTTTGGTTAAAAATCTTCCTTATAAAGTTACTCAGGAAGAATTAAAAGAAGTGTTTGAAGATGCTGTGGAGATCAGATTAGTCAGCAAGGATGGAAAGAGTAAAGGGATTGCTTATATTGAATTTAGGACAGAAGCTGATGCAGAGAAAACCTTGGAAGAAAAGCAGGGAACAGAGATAGATGGGTGATCCATTTCTCTGTACTATACCGGAGAGAAAGGTCAAAGTCAAGACTACAGAGGTGGAAAGAATAGCACTTGGACTGGTGAATCAAAAACCCTGGTTTTAAGCAACCTCTCCTATAGTGCAACGGAAGAAACTCTTCAGGAAGTAATTGAGACGGCAACGTTTATCAAAGTGCCCCAGAACCAAAGTGGCAAATCTAAAGGGTATGCATTTATAGAATTTGCATCATTTGGTGATGCTAAAGAAGCTTTAAATTCATGTAATAAAAGGGAAATTGAGGGCAGAGCCATCAGGCTGAAGTTGCAAGGACCCAGGGGACAACCTAATGCAAGAAGCCAGCCATCCAAAACTCTGTTTGTCAAAGGTCTATCTGAGGATACTACAGAAGAGACATTAAAGGAGTCGTTTGACGGCTCTATTCGTGCAAGGATAGTCACTGACCGGGAGACTGGATCCTCTAAGGGGTTTGGTTTTGTAGACTTCAACAGCGAGTAAGAGGCCAAAGCTGCCGAGGAGGCCATGGAAGATGGTGAAATCGATGGAAACAAAATTACTTTGGACTGGGCCAAGCCTAAGGGTGAAGGTGGCTTTGGTGGCCGAGGAGGAGGCCGAGGTGGTGGCCGAGGTGGATTTGGAGGCTGAGGCCGGTGAGGCTTTGGAGGGTGAGGAGGCTTTTGAGGAGGCAGAGGAGGAGGAGGAGACCACAAGCCACAAGGAAATAAGATGAAGTTTGAATAGTTTCTTCTATCCCTGTCTTCCCCTCTTCCATTTGAAAGAAAGGACTGAGGTTTTTACTCTGTTACCTGCTCAATGACGGAGCCTTCTGAGGACATTCCAAGACAGTATACAGCCCTGTGGTCTACTTGGAAAACCGTATAGATAACATTTCAAGGGAGATAACCCTATTGGTGTTGACTGGATATTCGTATAAACTTTTTAAAGAGATGAGTGATAGAGCTAACCCTTATCTGTAAGTTTTGAATTTATATTGTTTCCTCCCATGTACAAAACCATTTTTTTCCTACAGAGTTTTTTGTTTTTGTTTTTTGCATTGGTGGGTTATAAAGGAAAGCAGAATGTTTTATCATGATTTTTGCTTTAGCAACTTTGCGACAAATTAAAAGTCCTAAACTCTGGTGCCAGGCTTGTACTTCCTGTCCTAGAGTGTTTCTCCTGGAATATCACTGAGACTAGAGCATGGCAGATCAATTCTGCCACTCCAGATCTCCAGCCCCTGTGAAAATGCTTATGCTTTGGTTTCAAGTATCCCAGACATAAGTTTTTGCAGCCCTGTGTATGTCACGTGAAAGGCTCATTGGAAGTCCACTGTGGCCTTAGCCCACTTAGAAACAGGCCTGAGGGGTCAGGTGTCCTGAAAAAGTGCTTTGGAAAGAGGGCCAGGAGCACTTTGGTCCGGCCTTGTTTAGGTATGCATGCAAGAGCGATGACTGATAAGTGTAATTCCTGCTGGATGCATGGGCCAAAATGGAGGCTTTGGGACTGTGAGGCTGGAGAGGAAACTACCAGTCTAGCCGATGGACCTAATATCTTTTGTAACTCCCCCAGCACCCTCAGGTTAAACCAACAAGAAAGGCTGTTGGTTTTGCACTATGATGAGAACGTGGACATTCTGGCTTGTTAAGCATTCCCTTGCCCACCCCCCACTTCCAGTAAAAGGTCACATGAGAGGCCTAGGTCAAGTGATTAACATGATATACTTAGTTGAAAAATGGTGCACAAGATGGTACAGAATGAAAGTGCCAACTCAAAAATACGGTACTGGTAGACTAGAGGGCAAACTAAAGGATTTGAATTAGCTTAGTTTTGTACTGGTTATGAGTTGCTGGCAGGATGAGGGAATCTAAACCTTGTGCATATCATGAACCACTCATCAAGTCAAGATCATTTTAAGTACTAAAGGCGCAGACCAGGACAAATAACCTGGTTTGAAGGGGTGGAAGATTGGAAGTTTGGGTGCTGCTGGGAAGAAAAATCAAGCCAGCAGAGGGACATCCTCTGGTCAGGCAAACCTAAAAACTAAAATGAACCATTGGAGAGCCTACTGTATAGCTCAGGGAACTCTACTCAGTGCTCTGTGGTGACCTAAATGGGAAGGAAATCCCCCCAAAAGGGGGATGTATGTATATGTATAGCTGATTCACTTTGCTGTACAGTAGAAATTAACAACATTGTAAAGCAACTATACTCTGATAATTAAAAGCAAAATAATGAAAAAACAAAGAAAAAAAAATTGTCCATGGAATATCTTCAGAAATGAGCCTTTTATATAAATTTTTGTTATACAAGGCAAATTATCTTTCAGATGGAGATGTGTTACTATACAAAAAGAGAAGAGTTCCATTTTCAGAGGTAATTCAAGGACATATTTGCCAATAGCCTCCTGTTTTCTATTAGCATTAGGTACAGAACACGAGCTGTTAATGACACTTGTGACATTGTCCATGCCCTTCAAGGAAAAATCAAAGGTTTATGAGTCTTGATTGATTGTCTTATTATTTTATGTAAAGAGAAGGCAGCGAGTGATAATTAGGCTTTTAGATTCAGATTTTCAGTGTTACACAGAGGGAAGATTGTAATTCTCACTAATAATTATAAGATTTCTGTGTTGAATTATCTACACTCCAACCTGCATATTTGCCCATTAATACATGGTCTGTAAAACATGAGAATGTATGTAATATACTGCTTTGACTGCTTAATAGCCGCATTTCTGCAACAAAAGAGGTTATGTGTTCTGAGGTATAAAACACGCTGAAGATTGTTCCAGAGAGCTTTTCCTGAGGCTATCAACATTACATCAGCTTTTCACTTGTGCTCATTACTTCAGCAGTGACTAAAATGAGTCAAATATGTTACAAGAGAGTTTTAAAGCAACTATATTAATGCAATTGTCTGCTAGTTAATTAAAATTCTGAATGTTATAGTCATAGCTGCTGCCAGCAATATTCATTTTGTTGCTGGATTTTGTGAACACAGCATTAGTTACATTCTTTGTCCATTGGGTTTACAATCTGAATGTGACACAGGCAAGTCACAGAGAATGGATGGGAATCACTCAAGAGGAAGGGAATCTTAATACACCAGTAATGCTCAGCATTGTTCAGTGGACCCTGGAAATTTTAAGGTGACTAAAGCTGGCTCCGAAGGTGGGGTTGAGAAGGGACTAGTGTGATGGAAGAAAAGGAAACAGGATCGTGAGCTCATTTATTTCATTCATATGCATATAAAGAAGAAAGGAAAGTAAAGGTATGAGAAAAAATAAAGAACCTAATAAGAAGTCTCATTTAGCTAGGTTGAAGAAAGTGAGTGGAGTTAAAACAAACAAACAAATAAACAAAAAAACCAAACAAAATAAGTGGGCCAGAGAAGAAGTGCAAATCCTCTTGGAAGCAGAAGGGCTGCTCATATTTGATCTAAAAGTAACGGGAAGATAAGTATGGTCCTTAGGATAAAAAAAATAATCATAGTAATGTGATCAGAGTGTGCAATTATAGATACATTTTTGTTGCAGATAAGCAAAGGAAACCTGGAGCCAGGAGAATTGTGTCCTAGTCTCAGTCATGCCGATTTCTGGACAAATTATGAGCCTCTATTTCAGTTCAACAATTTTTTTTGAGCATCAACTATATGGCCTGCCCTCTACAGGTACCAGAAACTCAGAGGTGAATACCTGCCCTAGAGAAACTAGGAGCATTAGAGGAGAGGCTGCCCTCTATAGAAACTAAGGCTCAATTTTTCTCAACTGTAAAATGCAGATAATATGTTTAATTCTGGTTCATATGGGTTTTCTAGAAGGTTAAATATAAAATTTTGCTTCAGTAAAAATAATGGTTTAGTAAAATTAATATTTGAGATCTGTTTGAAGTATACCATATTTGCATAGTAATTCCAATTTAGAGGTTTTGGTTTCACTGTTGGGAAAATTAATAAAGTAGTCTTGTTTAGGCTCCAGAGGCAGAAGCAAGCCTCTGACAGACCTGTGACCCTGCTTGGACTACGCACCTGCTTGCACACATAACAATTGCTGTTAGGAAGTCAAGCTGTGCTTACAATAAGAAAGGGAGTGGGTCTTGGAATTTCTTGAGCTCTGGGGACCTGGCCAGACCCCTGGGATCTGGAAAATCTTGGGACTCACATGGTGAAATTAACAGCAATGTTACAATTGAACCAGAGCTGCATTTTTGCCCGCAAACTGATGATATCAGTTTGCGGCCTGGAATTATAAACGGAAGTCCCCAGAACTCCGACCTGAAGTCTCACCCGTGGGGTGGACACACTGCCCGGGACCTTTCCCAATTGGGGCTCCAGATTGCTGTTACTCGGGCCTTCTCAGCTGCTGTTTGGATCTGGAAGTAGGTGTCGGCCCTGTTACTATTTTTAATATTCTTATTCTTTTGTATATTATTTTGTATATTGATTGTATATTAAAATTAAGTTAAATCACCTTTCATTAAAGAATTGATTAAAGCTGTTTATTTGTATGAGCCGAGTGGTTATTTTGCCAGCGAATCCAATGAACCTTAAAACCAAAAGCACGCTTTCAGCAAAACATTCATTTATTGAAAGCCCTGAAAGAAAAGTTTGTGAATGCTGCCCAGACATCACCTAATCTTTTCTTTTTAGACAGTTAATGCAATTTTTAAATTTAAGTATAGTTGATTTACCATATTGTGTTAGTTTCAGGTGTGCAGCATAGTGATTCAGTATTTTTGGCTGATTGCATTCCTCTATAGTTTATTACAAGATATTGGGTATAATTCCCTGAGTGATGTGGTAAATCTTTGTTGCTTATCTATCTTACATATAATAGTTTGTATCTGTTAATCCTATACCACTAATTTGTCCCTGCCCCCTCTCTCTTCCCTTTGGTAACCATAAGTTTGTTTTCTATGTCTCTCTGTTCCTGTTTTGTATATACTTTCATTTGCATTATTTTTTAGATTCCATATGTAAGGGATATCACATAGTATTTGTCTTTCTCTGTTTGATTTCACTAAGCATAATATTCTCTAGATTTAACCACATTGCTACAAATAGGAATATTTCATTCTTTTTTATGGATGAGTAATATTCATATATATATATATGTACACCACATCTTCTTTATCCAATCATCTGTCGATGGACACTTGGGTTACTTTCATATCTTGGTTATTGTAAAAAGTGCTGCTATGAACATTGGGGTGCGTGTATCTTTCAAATTAGTGTTTTTGTTTTCTAAGGATATATACCCAGGAGTGGGATTGCTGGATCATATGGTAACTCTATTTTTAGTTTTTTAAGGAACCTCCATACTGTCCTCCACAGTGGCTGAACTAATTTATATTCCCACCAAGAGTGTAGGAGGGTTCCTTTTTCTCCACATCCCATAAATAACATTTGTTATTATTTATAGACTTTCTGATGATAGCCATTCTAATAGGTGTGAGGTGATATCTTGTGGTTTTGATTTGCATTTCTCTAATAATTAGCAATATTGAGTATCTTTTCATGTTCCCATTAGCAATCTGTATGTCTTCTTTGGAAAAATATCTATTCAAATCTTCTGCCCATTTTTTGATTGGATTGTTTATTTGTTTGTTTGTTTTTGATATTGAGTCGCATGAACTGTTTGTATATTTTGGATATTATCCTCTTGTCGGTTGCATCATCTGCAAATATTATTTTCCTATTCTGTATGTTGTCTTTTTGTTTTGTTATGGTTTCCTTTGCTGTTCAAAAGCTTTTAAGTTTATTAGGTTCCATTTGTTTATTTTTGCTTTTATTTCTTTTGCCTTGGGAGACTGATCTAAGAAAACATTGCTACAATTTATGTCAGAGAATGTTTTCCCTGTGTTCTCATCTAGGAGTTTTATGGTGTCCTGTCTTATGTTTAAGCCATTAAGCCATTTTGAGTTTTTATTTGTGTATGGTGTGAGGGAGTGTTCTAACATCATTGATTTAAATGTGGCTGTCCAGCTTTCCCAACTCCACTTGCTAAAGAGACTGTCTTTTCTCCATTGTATATTCTTGCCTCCTATATCATAGACTAATCGACCACAGGTGCATGGGTTTATTTCTGGGGTCTCTATTGTGTTCCATTGATCTATGAGACATCACATAATTTTAATTGCCATAAATATTCCATGAGGAGAGGTCAATTTTCTATGTGAGGGTGGGAGGGGATACTAGTTGGTAAGGGACTGAGATTTGGGAATATCTGTTGGTAGAATCAGGCAAGACCCCTGTTGCCCAGGCACCTCTTTGCAACTACTGGTATACAGAGGTTCAAAAGTGTTTCCTAGGAAAAGGATTTGAACTGTGTCTGCAAATGAGTTTCAAGTATGTGTATATATGTGTGTGTGTGTGTGTGCATATATGTATGTATATATATATATGACACCATCTGGAGGGATGGGGAGAGAAGTATTTAAATTCCAAGAGGTACCTTAAGAGAGAAGTCATCCTAAGGAAAGATAGACTCAGGTACTAATACTCCACATAAATAAGACCTGAGTATTGATGGACAGCCCTGGTGCCACATGCAGGCCATTACCTAAAGCCATTCTGGTGCAGAGGTGTCTGCTGGAAGGAAACGTCTAGGTGTAATTCTGCGGTTCCACAGAGTCATGCTGTGGGACTCCTTTTGTATCAATAGATGTAATGGAGGAGAGGAAAATCTTCAGCTTTTTATTTTCAACTAACTTCTAAGCAGTCCCAGAGCCACCAGCCTGGAAGGATTTATGATGACAGCCTAAGAAGCCATATTGCAGCAGGTGCTTTTGGCTCAGAGCTGAACATTGATCAAAGATGGCAGCACAGGCAAGTGGCAGCCTAGAATGGAGCACTGATGGGAGGGTGGTAGCCTTTCAGAGCAAAGCATTGATCAACTGTAATGAGCAGTGAGCCCTGATCCAGAATAAATTGAAGAGACATGTGAGACACCCCTAAGCAGTTTCCCAGCATGCCAGAGTTGAAGAGAAGCTGAAGGGGTGACAAACATGACAGTCAGGTAAGATATTGGTACTAAAACTCTCACAATATCTTTGGTATCCACAGTGTAGTGAGACAGGAAGATACTCATGTTATTTTTAGTGAGCTGAGCTAATTATAAATCTCACCCTGAAATTATTTCTTTAATGAGCTGCCAAATGAGTGGAGACGAGACCAGGAGGAGTAATAGCTGGGGAACCTTTAAGTCTTTTGTTTCTATTGACTAAACAGAAGAACTGTAAGGAATATTCCTATAGGAATATCTGGCTTAGAAATAGCAAATGTTCCTTTTAATTGGTTGGGAGATATCACCCTAAATTGATCTAAGTTAACGTTGCTTGTCTCCACATATCAACTGGAAACTTTATTTTAAAAAGAAGTATTATTACTTCTCTCAGAGAGACCCTTAGAAAAGTATTCCAGACTACTTCATTTCTTATCTTTTTTATTAAACACACACACACACACACACACACACACACGCATACACACACACGAAGGAAATCTGTAAGCAATGAATTGACCGTAGTCATCTTATTTGGGGCTTGGGGAAGGTGGCAGATGTTCAAACTGGAAGAGAATCAAGCAGCATGAATCTGAGGAAAGAGGGAGGACAACTGAGCACTGTTCACAAAGCATGGAAACAGATTAGCAAATTAACTAGCAAATTTGCAGTTTCTACCCAAGAGAAAAGGTCTTTGGCTACTAACACATGAGCAGGTTAAAGAGCTTCTGGAGACACAGATGTGAATAAGAACTCCAAAGATGGTCGAGTTTTACCAGTAAACAATCTAATATGTGAACATGATTAATTAGTTTCCACTGATGGGGTGGGTGTTTGGCTTTTTGGTAAACACCAAGTGTTTCAGGATAAAAAACAATATATCCTTTTAATAAGAGTCTACCTAGGAAGAGAAAGGCAAAGAAGGTTTGATGGGGGCTGGGAATAATGCTTAAGGGGTTCTGTTAATATTGGCCAAGGCTGTAGTTGTACTTACTTTGCTATCCTTTATGTGATAATGTCCTGATAATTCATAATTTAAGAAGATGGTTAAGACTATTCTAATTATAATAATACAGAAGGAAATGATTTCCCCAGATGTCAACAGAAAAAAATAGAAGTTGTCTTTGTCATTTCAACTATTTTTCCAAATTCCATTTCTTATAGAAGCCAATTTAATAAGATTCAGTGCACTTTCTTTTTAAATTTATGTACAGAAAACTTCACATTTTGGGGTGTACAGTTCTAAGATTTTTGACAAGTGTATAAAGTCTTGTGAGTACCACAGAAATCAAGATATAGAACAGACAGCCCCACACACCCCAACACCAAATGCTGCTGTGTGTTTATAGTCACCTCTCTCTCCACACTTAATCTCTGGCCACCACTGATCTGCTTTTTGCTCCTATAGTTTTGCCTTTTCCAGAATGTCATATAAATATAATCATTTATGTATATATATATATATATATATGTATATATATATATATATATATATATATATATATATATGTATTTGCTGGT
Source organism: Lipotes vexillifer (assembly GCF_000442215.2). Classification (NCBI taxonomy): domain Eukaryota; kingdom Metazoa; phylum Chordata; class Mammalia; order Artiodactyla; family Lipotidae; genus Lipotes; species Lipotes vexillifer. The sequence continues at coordinate 1,737,197 of NW_006788722.1, forward strand.
ATCTTCAGAATCTCAAGGAAATCTAGGTGCTTTTTAAAAAAGGAAAAAGATGGGGGGAAGGATAAATTAGGAGTTTGGAATTAAAATATTCACACTACTATATATAAAATAGATAACCAACAAGGACCTACTGTATAGCACAGTGAACTATATATCTTGTAATAACCTATAATGGAAGAGAATGTAAAAAAAGAAGATATGTGTATCTATCTATCTATAACTGAATCACTTTGTTGTACAACTGAAACTTAACACAACATTGTAAATCAACTATATTTCAGGGGACTTCCCTGGTGGTCCAGTGGTAAAGAATCTGCCTTCCAATGCAGGGGACGCAGGTTCGATCCCTGGTCAGGGAACAAAGATCCCACATGTGGTGGGTCAACTAAGCTCACATGCCACAACTACAGAGCCCACGCACTCTGGAGACTGCGCACCACAACTACAGATCCCATGCACCCTGGAGCCTGTGTGCCACAACTGGAGAAGAGAAAACCTGCATGACACCACTAGAGAGAAGCCAGTGTGCCGCAACAGAAGAGCCCGCATGCCTCAACGAAGATCCTGCATGCTGCAGCTAAAGACCTGATGCAACCAACATCCCCCCCACAAAAAATACTATATTTCAATAAAAATTTAAAAAATAAAAAGGAAAAAATAAACTGAAGATGTCCTGATTGCCAAGTGTATTAGAATAGTTTTGCCATTTAATTATTAAAAAAATAAATATATGAGGGTTATCAGTTATGATTCCTAGACTATGAATCTCCTCTTAGCCCCTGAAAGATAAAACAAACTCATGTACATTGAATGAAAATAAAGGAATCTTGCCTCTAAAAGGATATTGAGCTGAGGTGCTTTTGAGACAAGAAGAAATGGTTACTCTGTGAAGGGCAAGATTCATTTCATGCTGGCTTGAGCTGATCATAGAGACAGCACTTGATGAATGCAAGGTCTTTGAAACCTTTAAATATGTTTACGAGGGTGCATTTTTGGATGAAATTGCCACTCAACTGACCCCTCTGATCAAATCTGCTGGCGTGGTTTTCTTGACGCATTTCCAGGATGTGCAGACCTTTGCCCATATGGTCTCAATGAAGAGCCGGATTCCCTGGGTGGAGGGAAGCCCTTCATTAGTCAGGGGCACATGGGGAGCTGCGCTGCCTTCCGAAAAGTTTGAAACAAGTTCGGTTATAAGTCTCAGTTTTACTTTAACTGCAGGCTAACTCTAAGTCTAACCCTAACCCTAACCCTCTTTCTTTACACTGAATGGCTGTTTCCTATTTGCTGCCAAGCCCCCTGCTTTGCTGAGGGATCAAAATTTTTCACATCAAGGGAAAGTGATAGTCTTGAAGTGGTCCTCAGGGCCTCATGCGGGTTCACCCAACTTGACTCTCCTTGCTTAAGATAGCAGACCTGCTACATTTATTTGGTAAATGGTTTTGGATAATGAGGATATCAATTTTTAAACATGTCCAGTTTTTGTTCTTCTAAAGCACTGCAAAGTAATCTTTCCATTTAACCACAGCTAAGTAGGCTCTCTGGGTCAAAAGGCATATCTTGATGGGTAAATCTTACTGCTGTATTGTAGGTATTTCTAACACCTGGAAATATTTTACTAAATTCTGTTAAAAAATGTTTCTGAGTACATTAATATTAAGGGATTGCAAGTACATATAAATTATTTAAATACATGTAGTAACACAATATCTTGAAATATTAATGATGGCATTTTACTTTCCCCACTTATTTATGCATGACCTTTCTTCCACATTAATCACAGATGTAAGATTGTTTTCCTGGGACTAAAAGATTAATAGTTTGCCCATCCTTTTTTTTTTTTTTTTTTTTTGGGG
>NW_006788722.1:1739162-1746775 GCF_000442215.2 Lipotes vexillifer
CCCGGGTCCCCTGCATCGGCAGGCGGACTCTCAACCACTGCGCCACCAGGGAAACCCCATCCTTATTATTTAAAAAAAAAAAATTATCCAAGTCACACTCTTGATAATCATCAGGAAGAAAGACGTGAAGTAAACAAGCCCCAGATGGTAAGAGTTAACAATAGATTTGGAATGAAATGTAAGAACAAATTGCTCCACCCACACTGTCCTCCCGTCCCTTGAGACCAGAAGCAGGGTTTCTAGAAAGAAGCAGGAGTTATGGAGGAGGGGCAGGAGTTAGGAAGTTCCCTCACAGAAGATTGGAGGGAGGGGAGAGGAGAGAATGGGGGCTGGCTGGACCCCATGTGTGGAGCTGGTGCAGGAGACTACTGAGGACCACAGGTGCTGAGCGAGGCTGGGAGACTTCAGAGGAGCCCAGCTTGTTGCTTTGGGGAAGCTGCCACATAACTCTCCACTGTCAGGGACTTTGATGATCCCAGTTAATCCCAGAGATTGTGGACTGTCTCAGCAGTACAGTCTCCCTGCAACAGAATGGTCATCTTCAATAATCAAAAGGAATGGAAATGTGTAAGAGAAAGCCCCAACCCTGGAGCATGCATGAGACTGGCTGTCAGTGAAACCAAGTAAGAATGAAAGATAATGATTCAGTTACTGAAGACAGGGAAGCTAATCAGAGTAGCCATAGGAGATAGGCTGAATGTAGTCATCACTAAGGTAGCAAAAATTCAAAATTTATCTCTGGTGAGTCCTGCTGCCCTAATCCCTGTTTATATTCTTCCCTGGAGCCTACATTGGATTCATTGCTAGCTACCACCTAACCCCCAACAAAGTTGTCAACCAACAAATTTTGGGTAAATATTTGCATTTTTAAGAGTGGCAAGGCGGGCTTCCCTGATGGCACAGTGGTTGAGAGTCCGCCTGCCGATGCAGGGGACACAGGTTCGTGCCCTGGTCCAGGAAGATCCCACATGCAGTGGAGCGGCTGGGCCCGTGAGCCATGGCCGCTGAGCCTGCACATCTGGAGCCTGTGCTCCGCAATGGGAGAGGCCGCAACAGTGAAAGGCCTGTGTACCGTAAAAAAAAAAAAAAAAAGAGTGGCAAGTCAAAGATCAAAAACTAAACGGGGTGTTTCATGGTGGAATTAAAAGTTTTAGGAGGTTGTATAGGGAAACTTGATTGAGTAATAAAAAGGAATGAGCTATTGATACACAAAACAGTATGGGTGAATCAAAAAAATTACGCTGAGTGAAAGGAGTTAGACCGAAAGAGTATATATCATCTGATACGATGTATCTAAAACTTTGGAAAATGCAAAGTAAATATGAGGGGGTGGGAAGGGACAGGAGGGAGAGATTACAAAGGGGCACAAGGACACTTTTGGGGGTGATGGATATGTTTGGTATCTTGATTTTGATGATGGTTTCACGGTTGTACACATATGCCAAAACATATCAAAGTGTACATTTTATACATGTACAGTTTATGTATATAAACTATACTTCAATAAAGCCATTAAAAAAGAAACAAATGAACAAAACTTGATGGAGTAAGGAGCCTTGAACCAGAGCAGACAGCTGCCTACTCGACCTACCTATAAAGTTTCTAACTGAAAACTGCCTCTTGGTAGGTGTTAAGCCAAAAGACACAAGCAAGCCAAAGAGCAGGAGAAGGAAGAATGTATTACTTGCAGCAAGTAAGGAGAATACCAGGGATCTTTCCCAAAGCAGTGTCTCATGTAGGGGCTTGGGCTGTTGACAGAGTCCAAGCTTTAGTTGATCAAAGTCATGAGGGTCAGAAAAGGTCAACATAATCATCCCTTAGGTTTTAGTTGATCTGGTGTTTGAGAGCTTCAGGCTAATCTTTGCCATTGAAACAGAACTCGACAACTGATATATTATCTTTGCTATCTCTTTCCTGATAACAGTCGTTTGCTTCTGCATTCTTTTGTTCCCTTAAGATCATTAATTACTGAGACCTGTTTAAGATGAGCATTTTGGCCAGGCTTAGATCACAAAATGGCTTAGGCCAAAAATGGTTTCTCTTATGTCAATAAAGCCATGCCTGATTCTCTTTCTCCAGGGACTTCCCTATCCTACCTGCTTACAAAGTCACCTTTAAGAACAGTTATAACCTTTCCTTGGAGGATACAGAGCTACCCGGCAAGAGGTAAAGTGATGCACAGAAGACCACACGGTTTGAGCTGCCTCTTCTTTGGTGTCACCCATAAAGCCACAGTGCCGGGAAGTGCTTAGGGGGGAAGGGTCTCCTATCTCCATAGAAGTATCACCTAGCCTTAGTTAAGTAGCTAGTAGTGTTTCTGGCTGAAAGTGTCATGGGAAAACATACATTGTCATTTAAATTAGGGTGTTGGACTTGGTGTTAGACTGTAGCTAAATTAGTAAGTCCTTGTGACTTGTCATTCACTTTCCTTCTCTTTGTACTATTTGTCTGAGTTGCTTAATAAGCATTCCTAATTTAGCCTTGAGGAGAAAAGAGAGTTTCCTAACCATCCTTTTTTGTGTATTTAGGACCTTGTTTAAAGATGCTGAGTTCCCTCACAGATAGGGAAACTTCTTTTAAGGTGTTTGGGGTTGTGGTGATACCACTTAGTTTTAATATGTTTGGATTTCAAAGCCCTTTAACTACACCGGCCCCTCTGGTTTCTCACACTCCTGACTTCCTCACCCAGCACCTCTAGAAATGGAGCTGGTTCCTGTGATGAAGGTCGGAGCTGGTCCAGGAGGGGACCTTAGGCTGTCAGGCCCCTGCCCAGAGCACTTCCTTGGAGCCAGCTTTCCTGGAGGATTCTGTTAGGTGTCCTCCACCATCACCTGCAAACTTTCCCCCAGCCCCTCACAGGTACTAGAGTTCATCTTATTTGTAAGCAAATCCCCATCTCAATTACTCAGTATTTCAGTATTCCACCCCAAATGAACATTTTCTCATTCCATGTGTAAATTGTAAAATTGGGCTGCTCAGAATATTTTTCGTTAGTGATTTCTCGAATAAATATCCAGTGGTTAAACATTCTTTTGTCTCTAAGGGATTAATTATTGAGTTCCTGAACTGAAATCACACTGAATATCAGCCTCTTCCTAACAATGAGTTTAAAAGGTATAGTCTGTGCAAAGAGTATGTTATGGAAATAGGACGTAAATTATTAAAATAAACCCCTATAGTCTTTCCTTCCCAGAAAAGTAATGAGTTGTTTTTCTGCTCATCTTTTATATCTTTCTAAAAAGGAAAAAACAACATGAAAAGTCAGACTTCATCAGCATCTGAGATACCCCTATGGATTTAAGCCCCTAAACAATCTCTTCTTCCCTCCCAGAAAATTAAATTAATCCATGCCTGAAAGCATAGCCCTGTTTCCTTTGCTTACTTTTGTCCCAGAGCACATCTAATCTCTCCCTGCCTGTCGCTACTCTAATCCTGCTTGTGGATGTTAACTCCCTGAGGTCAGGCAAGGATGCAGTGCAGAAATTAATTTAGAGTGTCCTGAGATAAAGCAACTACCTAAGTTCTTAATGCATTTTAAATATATTTTGAGGTATCTCCTCACCTTTGTTGATTTGTGTGTGTGTGTGTGTGTGTGTGTGATAAATCTCTTCTGGGAAGAGAGCAAAACAAACCCTCAAGAAATCAATGAATAACTGCCCAGAAGCCAAAGAGTACCAGGGCTTGGGGTCGGGGTGGGGGCATCTCCAAGTGGAGGGCACAGTGGCTTGTCTAGGCTCTGCCATGGGAGAGAGGATGGGTGCTGGTGAGGATTATGAAATCTAGCTCCTGAAATGCGAGAAAGGGCAATATCTTGGTTTTGTTTGAAGGCAACTATCTAAGGTATCTTTGCTGTAGCTTCTGGGGGGAGGGGAGGTAAAGAGGAATGTTAGATCTGAGAGTGAAGGGGGCGGATGGGATAGAAGATGATTTAGCTGACACATTCTATGATCCTGGTCATCACGGAGTCCCTCAAATCCTTTTTCTCCCCCTTTTCATTGAGATCTGTAAGATTGCTGGTTTGATATTCTCAGAGTAAATAGATCATTTTTCACCCACTCAGAGATGCAAAGTTACGCTTACTATTTATAGTAAATATATATTTCATGGATAAAGCAAATATCCTCTCTGTGTCATCTGCCAAAGGAAACAATCTTCTGGCTGATCAGTCAGCTGAACAGATTGCCTTTTATAGGGCTGATGACCAGCCAGTTCACTGTAATATTCCCAAAGCATAATGAACCCCACACCTCACCACCAGTATCCAAAAGCAGTTCTAAAACTAGCACAGTTGTACGTTTGGTAACAAGGTCTACAGGCCCTTGCAAAACAGTTGCTTTACTGAGTATCCTAAATAGTAGTAAAAAAAGTCATTTGAGAGTCAAAACAACACAGAAGGCATTTATTAAACAATTTATTATTTTTAAAAAAAAGCACAAAAGAAGAAAAATATAGTTTCTTATTGTTCATGAGAGTTATCTAACAGAATTTAATTTTAGATTTTAGTAGACTTTACAGTAAAATTTTGCCGAATGGAAAAGTTACTATGATATTAACTTCAAACATGGGCAAAATTGTTAAATAAATGAAGGTGGATTATAGGGTTTTCTTAACTCCACTTTTGATAATGAACTTTAAAAAATTTTGGACACATTTGATTTCCATGACTTCTTCTCAGTTTTCTATAGGTAGACTTTCCTTAACATATATGGCAAAATAATTTGCCCAGGAAGTTTTGTAGTATTGGACTTAGGAAAGTAGAAAATTTTTTTAAGATCCAGAGGAATAAGTTGTGAAACTTCAGGAATGGTGACAGAATGTGGGAAAGCTACTGTGGGACCAAGTGCCATCCCACAGATAGTCACATAGGCACAGAATAAGTGGACATGCTGGTCCTAATTTGATTGTCTTTTTATATATTGTGCAAGAAACAAAACAGAAGGCAGTGACAAGATTATCTAGTCACTCTTTAGGGAGGGAAGCCTGAACTAAGCCAGGAAGGGTGTATAATTATGAAAAGGAGACTTGAAATTTGGACATCTCTCGAAACTAAGAAGACGGACACCACTTTCAGAACTGGACTGCATTTTGAATAGAAACTTGACCAATTAGCTTAGAGTTCAGCCTCTTGTCTATCCAGGTCCCATAGTCAGCTCTTAATTGCTAATGTAATTATGGGTTTGTCAATAATCAACCTGGGGTCCTAATTTTTCATATTTGAAAATGTGGATGTTGTGCAAGTTGACCTCTAAGTCTTTTTTCAGATCCCACCTATCAGTTTCAAGGACATGAGATGTCAGAACAAGTAGTGTGCTAGAGCTGACTGTAGGACTATGGAGAGCCAAGAGTGCTCATCTTTCCACCTCCACATTCAGTGAAACCACACTTGTAGCTTGACATCCTCCAGGGTGAGAGTATTTACACCAGAGAAATTGGTAGACTCTACAAATCAGTGCCCCACCCACCCCCAACCCTGGGGGAATTGTTTAATATTTACCAGCCTTCATTAAAGAAGTTAATACTAAATACGTAAAGTGTTTAGGACAGTGCTGGTACATTGTAATTTCTCTATAAGAGTTAACAATTTTTGAAATACATTTTCATGAGAAATTATTACTTTCAAGAAATAAAATGTAAACAATTGATGTTCTCTGTTCATTTATTCTCTCACTGAAGGATAAAACTAAAGGTAAATTCTATTATCAGGGTATGTGTGTGTGTATGTGTGTGTATTTTGACAACTCAGCCAATTTATTTTTCTTAAATCTAATTCAGGCTACAGATGTCCATAATATCAAAAGAAATAAGATTTTTAAAATGTAAATGAGAGGATTTAATTTTGTATCTAAATAATGCCTAGAAGCAAACAAATAAACGGAATATTTTCATGGAATTGGCAAAATTTACAGGTTGCTGTGAATTAGCTGATGCTCCAGCTTCTCTCTGATGTCTGACGTTACTATTGTCCATTTGTTACCGAGACCAAGCTTGTACTGCTCACCACATGACAGGCCAATAAATCAAGGGATGAAGTGTTGGGGCAATGAATAGTGACTTTATTTGGAAAACCAGCAGACTGAGAAGATGACAGACTGGTGTCCCAAAGAACCATCTTACCCAAGTTAGAATTCAGCCTTCTTTTATACAAAAAGAGGAGGGGGTATGGTTGGTTGTTATAAACTTTTTGCTGCTCTGCAGACCATGGAGTGGATGTGACAGTTCTTTGTTCTTGCAGCTGTCCAAGTATGTCTGGTCATGATGTTCCTGTAAACCTCCAGCAAGATAAATGTTATTCTCTGTTCTGCAACACTTTATCTCTATATGAAAGGAAAAGTGTTATACCATTAAAGGTCAAGCTTGGGAGCCAGAGCCTTGAGAAAGAGCTATCATGTATATTTCAGGCTATAGGCAACATTCTTTTGCAAAGGTGCAGAGCCAGTATAACTAAGCACAGGCAACAGAGCACAGAGGTTGGAGCTAAAGGAATAGATCCAATACAGAGTCAGATTTGTTTTTCTCTGTTATACATACTCTCTTCTTTGAAGTCCTATAGTACCTCAGGTTTGCATGACCAAATCTAACACTGAGTTATATCCTGTTTTGTATTACTTTCTAATATTTTAATGTATGACATGTTTCTCCACCTAGATAGCACTTCTCAGAGTGAGTGAAGCAGCCACATTTGCTCCCTTTCTGTCTCCATTATCTAGCCTATATAGACACCTTGCAGTCAAGGCTGTCTATCAATTAATTGAGCAAAGTCTAGGAGTGAGGATGGTGAAGGGGTACAAGTTTTCATCCCAAACCTGACCCCCAAATTTACTCAGATTCTCTCCTTCTGTTCCAGTACCACTCATGCTTATTTTCTGCCTCTTGCTTGGACTTTGACTTATGTTCTCTCTCTCTTCAACTAGGTTGTCTAGTCACTGAAGACAAGGACAGTACTATACACCTGTTTATAGTTCTAATTCCTTATACTAAATATAGTTTTAGTTCTTCACTGCAAATAACAGAAACTAATTTTGTTTAACTTCAACTCGAATTACATTTATTTGAAAATATAAGTTAAGAGCTTGAAAGCTTGAAGGGAGAGATGAAGATCCAAGCCCAGGACACATAGTCAGGTCCAGTAGATCTCTGCAGCAGGAAGCATTTGAGAATCCTCCATCAACACAGCCACTGCAATCAATCAACTCCATCTGCTTTTCTATGCTTAGGTCACTCTGCTGACAATTAAAAAATGCCTGCATAGAGTGATCAGACTAGTTTAGGCTGCATGTTCACCCTTGACTATGCCTGGACAGTGAGAAGAAGTGCCTGACAGCCCTTGTCAATTCTTTAATTGTTTTAGATGGAGGGAAGTCTCTGGATTTCCTGCCCCAGCGAGACTATATGCGTCTCTTAAGAAAGGACCATGCTTCCCTGGTGGCGCAGTGGTTGAGAGTCCGCCTGCCGATGCAGGGGATGCGGGTTCGTGCCCCGGTCCGGGAAGATCCCACGTGCCGCGGAGCGGCTGGGCCCGTGAGCCATGGCCGCTGGGCCTGCGCGTCCGGAGCCCGTGCTCCGCAACGGGAGAGGCCACAACAGTGAGAGGCCCGCGTACCGCAAAAAGAAAA
>NW_006788722.1:1747218-1765932 GCF_000442215.2 Lipotes vexillifer
AAAAAAAAAAAAAAAAAAAAAAAAAAAAAAAAAAAAAGAAAGGACCATGAATGCTGGGTGGCTTCCAATTGACAACTGCCCATTTGAGGATCTGGTAAATATTTAATGCTTTGTTGATGATGAATGGGCAGAAATGGGGTTTAAGACTTATTTTACAAACTTATGTAGTAGGAAAGTATATCTTTTCATAAACTTCAATAATAATTTTTATTCCTTTCTACAATATATTCTTATAAAGAAACACATAAAAATGCTTATCCAAAATTACAGAATGGGAAGATAAAAACTATTTTCAACAGAATCCTATTTTAACATAAAATAACTATTAGAAGCCTCTTACAAATCAGTCATTTCTGTATCCAAACTAGGCATGGCTGTATCAAAAGCACAAAGACAATCAGCCTGTTTTCTGGAACAACAAGCCTCATTCATGTTGTTTTCTGTGTTTATTACTGAGATTATGTTCTTAAAAATACCCGAGGTTGTAGGGACTGTCAAAAAGCCCTGGGCTAACTGAATCCATTGCGAACAGTTCCAGGGGACTCTAGGTCACATGGCTTCCATAATACCTGCAGTCCTCCTCTCTGCATTGTGCAAGGCCTTTGAGTCCAAAGGAAATTTACAGAGTGGTAGTAGGACAATCCTGGAAGAACTGGGCTGTCATGGGGTGATTGGCTTGTGGCATTCATGCACTTATTCATTCCTTTCTTCATCCATCCACTAAACATTTATTTAGTATCTAGTATTTCCCCAGGCACTGTGCTAGTAGGCACTAGGAATAGATTAGGACTAATATTTAACCAGCACAAACCTCCGGCCACGTTGGTGGTTTATAGTTAGCATCTGTTCTCATTGGTCCAAGCTTCTCCCATACTGGTTGTGAAATACATTGAGCAGCATCCCTGGATACAAAGATGGGTAAGATATAGTTCTTGCTCTCAGGAAGCTTATAGTTTGGTAGAAGGGATAGACACATAAGTAAATGAAAGCAATATAGTACGGTGAGAGCTATTCTTGGCCTGATAATTTATTTTTTAGTTTGGTCTGTTTCAGGCTTCTGGATTTTCTTTACATCTTTCATTTTCACTGTAAAAACTATATCCATCCATAAACAAAGTAAAAGCATACTATATTAACAGTAGAGACATTGCTGCAACTCTCTGATCTCTTCCAAGGCAAAGCCTCTCGCTCTAATAATTCTTGGAAATGATTTATTTTCCCAGAGCTTGTACATTCATACAAGCATAACTAATTGTGTAATGAGAGACCAAGGCAGAAAATAGCAAATGAGCAGCTATATCCCTTCTCTTTCCCAGTTATTGATTATGGTAGATTTCCCCGAAACCCTAAAAAAACAAAATCTACCGAGAAGCTACTAAGTGACAGACAATAGATGTGGAGGCTGGAAATACAAATATTTAACAGACGCAGTCCCTTCAAGAAATTGAAAATAACTTAGTATGATTAAATGCAGAGTATGTGCCTTGTGAAATCCGAGTCCCAGAGAAGCTAAATAATTTTCCCAGGTTTGCTGACTCCTCTACTTCTTCAATTAATCATTTAGCAATGAATTTTTAGAGTGTTATGAGTAAAACATAGTCAAGACATACCAGTATCTTTATTTTTTCCTGCATTTAATTTTGTTGGAACCCCTGCCACTCTGGATTATTTTGGTGGCAGGGAGGGGGAGGGGATGAATTAAGTGCTACCCCATGCCAACTAGTATTTTTCAGTGTGACCTTAGTTCAGTCAACAAATGAATGAAGAGGAAGAAAAGGGCTACAGCATCTTTTTAGCTGACCTGTTAGAATGAGATGGTCATTAGGATTTTGGCTTCTTTCACTTTTCACCTGAAGCCAATGCCATCCTACCAGCACACATGTATCCTACTGTTAATTTTGTCCATGTTTATTTTACAGGTAACTGGAGCCCATGGCCCATAGGGGGATGCTTCATGTGTGTGTGATGTACATTTTTAAGGAGCTGCTGGTACAGTGAGAAGGTACGTCATGAGCAGATAGAAGCTATAACACTTAGCTGTCCCAGTAGCAACATGACAATGTTAAATTCTAAGTGGCAGTGTCTGCATGGGAGTTTGGAAAGTGCAGGCTGTGCATCTCATATACTCATGTGAAAAGCTTCTCTGGGAACACCATACTTTCATTCTTTTAAAGAAGAAACAGCCTCTGTCTTTAACAGGTCTGTTGGTCAGAGGTAATGTTTACAAATAAAATTCAAGTTAATATGTTAAATTTCAAATCCCACTGAAAATAGTTACTTCAGGATGCCTTCTTCTGTCTCATATCTCAGCCTCAAGGTGAAATGGTTATCTTCACTCCTACTGATGAAAACAATTGGCAAGTCTCCTTGCTTTAAACATAGCCTTCTTTGCTTGCTATGAAAAAATGAGGATGATTGAAAGCACTCATTGTAGCTAATGTTATTCAAACTCTACTTTCTCTTATAATATGGCAACTGATACTTCGTAAAATAAACAGAAGTATTATTAAGTAAAAAAATTATATTTTAAGTAAAGGTGGCCAAAAAGCTTTTAAGGTCTTTTAAAATTACCTCTATGCCTGTTACTGGAAACTTTTTGGTCCTGTCTGTTTGTTTAATGCTTACAACTCACTAGAACTTTAGAGTGGAACAAGAAGGAGGGAAGGGAGAGGAGAAGGTGGGGTAGCAGAGCAGGGGGTTACAACACCTATTCTACAGCCAGGATTTCTTTGTGCAAATTCCAGCTCAGCCACCTTTGAGCTGTGTGATCCTTGAAAAGTTCCTCAATTTTTCTGTGCTCTCTTATATAAAATTGATATAATAATAGTAATAGTAGTAATAATTTCACAGGGTTTTATGAATAATAAGTAAATTAATATTTGCCAAGCACTAAGGCAGTGCCTGGCATACAGTAAATACTAAATAGGTGTTTGTTAAATAGAGTTGTAGTGGTTACAGTAATAACGGCTAACATTTGCTGAGCCTGGAACTGTGCCAAGCACTGTACTTAACATTTTTGTGTAGGTTTGCTCCTTTAGCCCTCACAAAACCCCTATGAAGTTGGTATCATCATTATCCCCAGTTTATAGATGTGTGAACCGAGGCTTAAGGTGATCAGGTAACTTGTTTCAGGTCACAGAGATGTGAGAAAATGAGGAACTATTTGGAATCTATGCAGCTGGACTCTAAAGAGCCTGCACCTTCACTTAGCTTAAAGTTTAGAATAAAGTATATAAAATAAAAAGTAAACCAGTAGTAAACATTTTTATGAGTATAGGAAGCAATTGGAAAAAAGAAACCCATGATGATCCAAACATCCCTCATCTCCACCAAGAATTCACTTAATACATAATTTGTGTAGCCTGTCTCTGCCTTTGCTTCCTGTGTTCCTTTCTTCATCTTAGTGAAGAGAAGTAAGATGGTGGAGCCTTAAACACACTTTACATCTTTGGGGGGAAAGTGGCATTTTTGAAGGCGGAATGCTTCAGGAGTGATGGCATTTAGATGGCATTCTTATAAATTTTATATAACAGATTTGCATCTTAATGTTTTCTTGGTATATGAAAAAAGAAAAACTTCAACAGTAAACAGGACAGAAATCTAAAGCGCTGCTGTGTCAGTTAGGGATGTGTTCGTCTCCTCAACTCTGTCATCAAAGACCCAGGCTCACTTTTTCTTCTTTTCATTTCACTATTCTTAGCATGTTAGTTTGACTTTCCATGGTCTCAAGATGTCTACTCCCGTGGAAGCCCACATTTTCCTTCAAGGTGGGAAGCGAAGCAAAGAGTAAAAAGCTTACCAGAAGCCCCCAAATGTCCTCTTATGTCATCATGACTTTGTTGGTTGGAAACTGGTCACATGACTAGCCTAGCTGTGAAGAAGCCTACTAGAGTGACCTCTTCCAGCCTCTAGAGTGAAGGTGGGTAGAGGAAAGGGGAGTGGGTTAGCCAGCCACCTGGGTCTATCACAGCTATTCAAAATGCAGTTGATTTTTTAGTAAAGATGGGAAAACTTTCACTTAGATACTTAGACTAACATGAATTAATTGTGTGTGTGTGTGTGTGTGTGTGTGTGTGTGTGTGCGAAAGAGAGAGAGAGAGAGAGAAAGAGAGAGAGAGAGAGGGAGAACAAATTGGCAACACAGGGTGGTCAATTACCTGGTGGTCTTCTCTGTTAAAACAAAACTTAAAATAAAAAGCATAAATTTAACCCATCTATAGTGTATAAGAAACTGACACATCATTAAAACTAATTTTAAAGAAATTTGAGACCTACATAAAAATTGTGTCTTCCTTTTTTTTTTTTTTTACATTTATTTATTTTTGGCTGCGTTGGGTCTTTGTTGCTGCATGCGGGCTTTCTCTAGTTGTGGTGAGAGGGGGCTACTCTTTGTTGTGGTGCGCGGGCTTCTCATTGCAGTGGCTTCTCTTGTTGTGGAGCCCGGGCTTCAGTAGTTGTGGCACGTGGGCTCAGTAGTTGTGGCTCTCAGGCTCTAGAGCACAGACTCTGTAGTAGATACTGTAGCACGGGCTTAGTTGCTCTGCGGCATGTGGGATCTTCCAGGACCAGGGATCGAACCCGTGTCCCCTGCATTGGCAGGCAGATTCTTAACCACTGTGCCAACAGAGAAGTCCCTGTGTCTTCATGATTTAGTTTTACTGATACTGATCATCATTTATTTGATCCAAGAGTTTCTTTATTCTCTCTCCCTTTCTGTTAACAATGTACTGAAAGTGTAGAAAAGCCAGTTTGCTTACTCTCAGCTCCCTCATGATCTAATTCAGGCTGCAACCACCTAACTGGATTTGAAGAGTTTTGGGATCTTAAATCACCAGAGTTTAGTTTAGTATAGAACAAAGTAACTAAAGTTTTGTTAGTATTCTTGTGTCTTGGAGAAAGTTTCTCTGTCCCTTTACATGAGGGAAACTTGACTTCCATTCCTGAGGACATTTCATACAATAAGGGCACAATTACTCCAACTTTCTCTGTTCCTTAAATTGGAAGAGGACAGACTACTTGGCCCCCACTCAACGCCCATAACTATACATGCTGTATTTTGGCAGTCTTTGAAGATCTGTCTCAGCTTTTAGCAGATTTAGAGCTCAGCTTCAGCAAAGGTTCTAAATATAATACAGTAATAATGTCTACCATATACTGACTATGTGCCAGGCTAAGTGCTTCAAATGTATTACGTTAACGCTTCATGACTCCACAGGTGGATGTATTATCTTCATTTCATAGGTGAACAAACTGAGAGAGATTAAGCCTCTGCTCAAGGCCTCTTAGCTGGTAAAAGCCCAAATTAAGTTTTTAATGAAGTTCTATGTGATCCCAAAGCCCATTATCTTCTATTAAAAATATTTTAAAATTAAAGTTTGTTTTTATTGAAGTAAAATATGCACATAATTTAAAAGCCAAATAAGATCAAAAGGCTTACAAACAACGAAACAGCAATTCCCTGCTCACCCCTCTTCATGTTCCTGTCATACTTCCCTTCAGCCAACACTTTCAACCCTTATTAGTCTCCATGGGACTTAACTTCACACTTCTAAGTAATACGCTTACACTATTGTTTCTTTTAAATTTTAATCTAAAATTGCAGTTAATTAGAAGTTACATGAGGAATGCATACATTTACATTCTTATTTAAAATATTCAAATAGGACTGAAGTTAATTTACTAGAAAAGTTCTCTTTACTTCCTCCCAACCCTACACCTTGACTCTTTTTTTCTTTTTATAATGAAAAATTTCAAAATTCAAAGTTTGAAACTTCAAATTTCAAACTTCGAAAAATTTCAAATTTCAAAGAAATCAATTTCTTTGATATCATCCTTGCTTTTAGGTGTGACAAATTGTCCTGGGCTCATTTTGTACATTTTTTACTCCAGACCTGAAATCAGGCATTTCTCTAAGAAGCTTTCCTTCCTTTTACTGGAATGTAGTACTGTATTTAAAGACTGAGCAGTACAGTATCTACTGACTTCCTTTTCCATAGATGAGGATTTTGCTCTCTTACATCATTCCCTGTCGATCAATGACTATATCATAATTTTCGGTTAAATCGGTATTCACTGATTACATTGTTATGATTCCCATAATGTGTTGTGATTATTTTTCTATTCTTGCACAACTTTTTGTATTCCTCCTGAGATAATTCTTATTCTCTTTTTAATTTGCTTAGCTTTCTATGTACCTTACTCTAAATGCCTGTTCTTCTCAAGTACCCCAGCTGTTGTTTTTTTTAATGAACTTTTCCTCACAAATACATCAGAAAATCTGTCATTTTCACTTTTTTGATTGTTTGTTTTCTTCTGGACATTTCTATCAGTCATTCCATTCTGATCTGTACTGGTTGCTTTCATGGCCTACTGTAAAGCTTTTGCCCTGGAAATTTCTGTCATCAAGGGATCCCCTTTGACCTTCTGCGTGAGATCTCATTTTCTCTTGGATCTTATGTCTTCCTCTTCTCGGTTTATTCCCCTTTTCTGATGGAGAACATTCTCCAGAAATTCCTGAGAAAATTCCAGAACTAGAGTTGCAAATACCTTGGTAAAGTTTCAAAGACCATGGATGTTCAGAAAGGTCTATTTATTCTACCATTGCTCTTGATTAGTGGCTTGGCTGGGTATGGAATGCTAGACTGAAAATGCTTCTCACAAAGAATTTGATGATGTTGCTTTTCCTTTTTTTTCAAGTTTCTAATATTGCCTTAGGAGTACAATGTTTTCCTTAATAGATGACCTTTTTGTTCTCTCTGAAAGTTTTGGGGTCTTCTCTTTATTTCTAGGGTTGTAAAATTTCATGATGATGATCCCTAGGTACATCATTTTCTTGTTGTTGTTCAATATACTGGGTGCTCAGTGGTTCTTTTAATCTGGACTTCAAGTCCTTCAGTTCTGTAAAATATTCTTGATTTATGGCTTTTATAATTTCTTCTCATCTTTTTTTTTCGTCCTTTGGGAACTTCAATTATTAGATATTTGACCTGTCAGTCATATTTCTTCAACTTTAAGCCCTTTTTAATGTATATTTTTCTGCTGTAATATTTTATTTTTTTGTTTTCTAAAACCTTGTACTTGTGTTCCTTCATTAAAAAAAAATAAAAACCTGTTGTTCCTTGATTCAATATTCAATATCTCTCTAAGGATATGAATAGTATATGATTTACATGGTTTCTGTATCTACATCCAAGGGCATATGTCTGCTGAATGGAGTACAAGCCAACTCCAATATTAACAATTGTTTAAAAAATATTATCAAGTGTTTTTGATTTGGAGAAACAGAAATCTACCAAAGCTAACAGAATTGATTAGCTTTTACAAGAAAGGATTTGCTATCTATGATAGAAGCTTTCTTGTTTTAGTAAGTTGTGATTCAAAAGAGCAATATAAAAATGCAATGCCAACACCCATCACACATTCTCCTTTGAAGAGGATGTGGTTGATGCCCAATACAGGGCTGTGATCCATGGACTTCCTGCTTGATTACACAAGTATGGTGAAAAACTGCAGTGAAGCAGTATGTATTGTTACTGACAGGTTTTAATCTGGAGATTTGTGATACAATACAGCCTTCTTGCTCTCTGTAAATTTACCCAAGGGCTCACATCAAAGGGAAAGTTGTGGTTATGATAATTTAAAAATGTCTATTAGTTTATATTTAACAGATAATAGAGTATACCCTGTGCCATTCTATGTTTTTTTTTCTTTTAAATTTCTCTTATTTTTGTCTCCTAGGAAATCCTGGCACCACATTGACTCAAAAAACAACTCTTAGGTCCACAATATACTTATATTCCAGATCTAGCTGCTTTCAAAATGGCAGATTGGTTTAAAACACTTCCACAAAATTTATTTAAATGAATCATTCTATATCAATAAAATAAAGGTCACTGTGAATGGTCATTGTTCAACGGCCTTGTTGATACTCTGGATTTTCTCAGCTTCCTCTTCCAATATGTAAATCCTGATCCTCAGTTAATTTCTTACTTGAGCAAAAACTGTTTTTTATACTGATTTTTTCTCCATTTAGATGAGAAACTTCTTGAGACATCAGACTTGACTTTTTTTAAAAAGTGAAATTGCTATTTCCTATTAAATACTAAACCTAATTGATAATTTTCTTTGCCCGTTTCTCATACCCTAAAGACTTTCCTCTTCTTTTCATACGTTTTTCTTAACTTCTGAGTCCCCAATTTTCTATACAAAAGAAGTGCTCTCTATATAGCAATACCAGTGCTCCTCAGAATTATGTTGGAATAGTAACAATAAGAAATTAGAAGAGTTTAGACAGCTGGAGTTCTCGTTCTGTGTGTGTGTGTGTGTGTGTGTGTGTGTGCGCACACACGCATGCACACGTGGGTGTGCTGGTAATGGGTACATAGCTGGAGAGCCCTGCTCATCTCTTAGTCACCTGTATGGTGCCCAAAGATGGGATCTTGCTTCTGAGTAGATCGATGTTGCCCATGGCTGCTTCTATATTTTTTAAGGAGGTCTCAGAGAAATCTGAGTTTGAATCTCAGCATTGCCACTTAATAACTGTGTGCCCTATTTACTTATATATAAAACAGAGATCTTTTTTACCTTATCATAAGACTGATATGAGGACTAAACAAGGTCATGCATGCAAAATGTCTAGCAAAACAACTAGAATGTTAATAAACCCCCAACAATTGATTAAAGAAATTGGATGCTTTTTCTAGGCTGTTTTTAATGGGTATAGAGCAATATTGAGAAAGGAAGTACTCCATCCAACTCTTTTTAGTGACAGTTTAATAATTCGGCAGGAAATTACTTTAGTTGCCAGAGACTACTAACTGCAAATAATCCCTTCTCATGGAGAGCAAGTAGGGAATCCAGAAAGAGAAATGGAGAAAATTTTCATCTGAGGAATGCTGTTTCTTGCACATGCCAGCCTTGTTTCTATCTTTTTCTATGGCTGTTCCTTCTCCTGGAAGGATGTTTATAGGAGGGATGTTTATATGACTAGCTGCTCTTGTTCAGATCTTAGATTAAATTTAAATTTCTCAAAAAAATTAGTCCCTGACCAATCAACTCAAAGTAGACCTTATTGTGATCTAGTTCTTTTCTTGTTTGTTTTACATGTTGGTTTACTTACTGTACTCCCCCACAATGTAAGCTGGCACTTTGTCCATCTAGGTCACTAAATCCTAGTGGGTCATATGCACATGTATTTAGTACACAGCAGGCATTAAAAAAATATTTGTTGAATGAACTTTTGAACAGGCAGATCATATTTCAACACTAAGAATGCAAAGAATAGTGGTGAAATAAAATTCATGTTTTATGGAAGACAAGAAAATTTAAGCATAAAATTATCTCTGCCCATTTTGGCCTCCTCCCTTCCCTTCAGCATGTCTTGTACTTCTGCATTAATCCTGAAGAGATAATATTCCTTCTAGTCTTGTAAGCGGTCATGATGACCCGCTACTCACTTTGCACATGCAGATCTGGATTGTGTTAACTGTCAGAACGTCATTTGATGAGTAACTCTTGGTCTCAGAAACATATGTAATTGTGCTTGAACTTTAATAGGTGGAAGAGTCCTCAGTGCTTTCTGAAAGATTGTCTCCTGGGTTACAATCCTCAGATAGGCTCGAATAAAATTTTCTATCTCGTTCTTAGATTGATTATTAATTAATTTTTCATCAACAATAGACAATCAGTCATTGACTTATTGCTAGTAATTCACTACTCTCTATGTATGGAGGATCCACTTAATGATGGTGGTGAAGCAGATACTCAATAGAAGTTTCCTGAATAAATCAAAAAGCAAGGAGTCAATTTAGTTTGTAGTTGATGATGGAGCTATAGTCAATGAGAGTGTGTTTTAGAAGTAACTTATCAATCGCTGGCCCTAGGATGAGGCAAGGTACAGTGAACAGAGGATGTCAAGGTCTTTTACATCCAAGCAGTCCATCCTAACATGTCCCATGACTGCCCAGGCACCTTTTCCCAATTCTTTTAGCAGCACCTGAATTCTGCTCCTTTTAATCTTTCTGCTCCTCTAACTTTCCATCAATCAAATCTCATGAAGTTAAAGAGGAGGAAAGCTATTGAAGCACTATCTGTTGAACAAGGCTTTTTGTGAGAGGGCCCATGTCTATTGAGGCAGAAATTCCATTTTGCTAACACCCCCTCCACACCCGTTGTCTGAAGGATGCACTGCTGTTGACTTTCTAAGTGGGACCAAATGACCCCTGTTGGGCCTTTGAAATTCCCATGGAAATTTGTAAATTCTATCTATTCTCCGAGTAGCCAGCCACAGCTAATGGCAGGCCAATGATGTTAGTGGGAAAAAACTTTAGCTTTTTATATTGGCTTGATTGAAGAACTAGGTAAATATGAAATTGTTACACATTTTTTTCTGATTTGTTTCATAATAATTAATAATACCTAACATTTAATGAATAGTTAACATGCGTCGAGCATTTTTATAAGTGCTTAACACGTGGTTTTTTATTTTATCTCCTTTTTACAGGAAAGGTTTCCAGAAGGTCAGAGAGATTAGGTAATTTTGCCAAAGGTCATTCAGGTAGTAGAAAGCAGAGCCAGAAATTTGATGTCAGCTTGTTTGATCCTTATTCGGAGCACTTGATCCCTGACCCACTCTTACTCTGGCAAGCGTGTGAAAGAGCGATGATTACAAGCTGATCTAAAACACAATAGCAATTGTCTCCAAAGAATTTCAACACGCAAAATCCAGAAATACGCCTTTCCCTTGCCATAGATAATCCTTGTGATAAGCACAGTTCAAAGGTTATTAAAATAATTTCAGATTGTTTAATTCTATATACGAAATGGCATATCTCATTAAGCAGTGTTTCAAAGATGAAATACTGTATTTTGTCAATTGTTCTCTCTGAAAGGCTCTCGTGTTTTATTTTTCTAGGTGGACTTTTTCCACCTGTTAACCACTAGATGGTGCATGGGTTATGCAAACACCTCAAATCTCTTAAAAGAAATTAGTCCAAAACAAAAGGAAAAAAATTCAGCAGATAAATGTGGAATTTGAACTCAGTTGAAGATGTAACACCCTATCTAATGGCTTTTAACGGTGGGAGCCTGGGTGTCTAGTTCCATCCCTTTTCCTTTCAGAATAAACATTAATAGCTACTTAATCTGAGATAAAGAAGATATGAATAATAGTCAAAAGCTGTCAAGAGAGTTTTTTTCAGAAAACTGCATGCCCATAATTGCAGCCAGGGTTGGCATTTTGAAAAAGAGGAACAAATTCCAAGAAACCAAACAACAGCTTCCTCTAACTTTGTGTTTTCTTGAACTTAGTAAAATCTGCAAGTAGCTATTTCTTCCTAATTTTCTTCAATTACTCTGTAATAAAAATGGGCATGAATAGCCAGTTACCACTTTCTAGCAACCATCTGACCAACCAAAATTCTGATATTCTAAAATTCAGGGTTGTTCAATGAATAAGACTGGAAAATTCTTGGAAATCCCATGAGAATGAATTTTAAAACCAAAGGGAAGTCACTTATGCTTTTTGAGCTTGAGTTGATTTTTCTACAGAATGAAAAATTAGCCCTTTACAGGCAGCTGTAAGACATCTAAAGAAGAAGAGAACAGCATTGGTGATTATACCCACAAACACACATATGTACAGGTATCCTCTGTTGTTTGGTTTTCACATAGAGTTATGCTCTGTTTCCATATTTAAGGGTACACGATGACATTATATTTGCTGAAGGAGTAAGGAGAAGGAAATCTCGTTTTTCGTCACACCAGGTGTGGTGGTGGTTGGAATTAGGTATTGCTCAAGGGAGTACCATCATTCGTTCTATTTTTCACAAGTCCTGCAGATCCTGTCTGTGAGGCAAATGATGGTGATAATAGGTACTAACATGCACTGCTAGGTTAACAGTTTTCACTATATGTGGAGTTCTTTCCTCTAAGTATTTTCCTCAGGTAAATATATTTGATCAACTCTTAGCTGTTAAACCTTAAGAATACCCAGTTGTCATTTTCATTTTGGACTAGGTCCAGGTTTTTGGATTAAAAACATAACTGGAAATGACCCAGTAACAAACACATGGATGAAATAAATAATGCCCACAAAACAGTTCTGCCAGCATGATGCTTATTTCCACACTTAGATGAAAATTGTTGACCTAATTCTTCTGCCTTTGGTGGAATTCAGAGTTATAACAGAGCCAGAGTGCTTTGTTTGCTCACGTCTTCACTTGGGCTGTCATTCTCAGTCCTGAACAGGGAGGGGGCGCCAATACTGCATGGATGAAAAACAGCATGGTTTCCGTGGGAAGGGCGCTTTTCTTTCTCTACTAGAGGTATTGAAGTCTAGGTTCCTCTCTAAAGACACACCATTCTTTTTTGGGTAAATTGCAAAAGCAATTTTGGCTTCATGTTAATTACATTCGCTGTGCTGAATTTTATAAGCAATAGTTACATTCACTATTTTATGGTAATGTTGGTTATTTATCTTTATGATTATCAAGCAACTGCCAAAGTATACAGGCACTCAGTGAGCATCTAGGGTGTCTTAAAAAAAAGCAGCTTTCTAAGCAATATAGATTAGGGGAGAAATGTGAAACGTGGTGGATGGGTAGAAAAGGGAGAGGAGATCAAAGAGACATCTGTGTTTCTTCTCTCTGAAGACTTCTGACATTTATGTCACCCTCATTCTGCATTCAGTGTCTCTAAAGATCTGGTAGAGCCACCCTCTAACATTAGTCATCGGCCTCACCTTGACCCACTCATAAATGGGTCAGGACATGCTCCAGTCCCAAGCCGTGCTGGATAATCTGTTTAGTACAGAACTTAGATAGGATCCAGTATAAGTGTTCAGGATGCATTACTGGATGCATAAATGGTTATTCATTTACTTGAAAAGAATTTTGGTCCTAGAAAGGAATCAATCCTTAGTTGGAAATATAAAGAACATTTGATTACAGTGTCATTGGTCATTTTATATGAGAATATGATGCTCTATTTTCAACAAAAGTGATCAATAATAAGGCTCTGTATGTCTCTTTAAAACTTGGAGATAATTTTTCAGGAAGAAAGGTTAATGTATGGTTTCAGAGTTAGGAATAGTTTGACATCAGGTAGATGGAAGATCAGAAAAAAGAGACTCAGACTTCCCTGGTGGTCCAGTGGTTAAGAATCCGCCTTCCAATGCAGGGGAGGTGGGTTCGATCCCTTGTCGGGGAACTAAGATCCCACATGCTGCAGGGCAGCTAAGTCCGTGCGCCACAACAAAGAGCCTGCATGCTGCAACGGAAGATCCTGTGTGCCACAACTAAGACCTGACGCAGTCAAATAAATAAATAAAACACATTATAACTAGATGAAACAATATCTCCCTTTGTTGATAGCACTGGTGAATTCTGACACTGGTAAGTTTAACAACAACAAAAAAAGAGACTCTAGATGCCGTTTAAAGCCACTCTGGTATCTCAAGTCTTCAAAGGAATACGATTAGTCTATAAATGAAAACTAGTGTTTCAAGAACTGTCACCCATTGTAATCTGGCTATGTTGAAAATGTTCTCTTTTCTGAGGAAAAATACATGCTGGATTCTATGACCTGTGTGAAATGGCAGGATTTTCTTTTACTTTCAGTCTCTTTGGGACCACACACTATAACTTTAGTGGCCGTTCACCAAGTGGTCACTCAGGCCCTCCAAAATGCAAAGGATTAAGCTCTGCAGTGCTGGCAATAAGATAGGTGATAGGCACACTGTGGCCATTGTCACCCTTTTATAATACCATTGTTTAGGGTTAATAAAAAACCATGACAATTCAAAATTATTTGCATAAGGAAAATGTAGCATTAGTAAGAAAACAAACAAACAAGAACAGTGGTGAGTCAAGGAAACATCCAGCAGACAAATCTTTAAGAAAATCCTCTAGTTACTAAGTCTGGGAAGGGTCAGTCTCTAAAGGACTAAGGGAATTCCTGTGAGCATTTTGTAAACTGCTCTTTAGGGTATGCTAATATAGGATTACTTCCTCCCACCTATCTCATTCCCCACTAAGGCATTCTTATTTGGGGGGAAGTGGACAGCCCCCAACTGAACTCCAACTTAGGTGAGATAGCTAGCTCTCTCGTTTACAGTGGGTTAAAGGGAAGACACGCAGCTGTAGTATCTTTGATCCTAAAGGATAGAGATGATATATTGGTGGGAATAAACCCATTGGTTGCCTTACCTTCTAAGATCTGGATGATATCTTTTTAATTCCTACTGCATGTTTCATTGACTTACCAGGTAAAAAGAGTGAGTTGAGGCTGTGGACAAAGAATGTCGCCTGCCATATCACTAAACAAAGGATGTTGGGGCCACTGAGCCATCCACCACTGCAGTGGCTCCCCCTCCCCCAACAGTATACCCCCCGAGTGTATTCAGGATGAAGAAAACAGGATACTAGCCCTAGAGAGTTAAAGTGCGTATCCAAGAAATGATTTCAGTGAGCCCAGTCTCTTGCATCTTCCCATATATAGAAAAGTGCTAAATTCATAAACTTGAGATGTCTGGTTTTCTTTAATTAACAGTAATCTTTTGATGTTTCAACAGCCTGTTTTTTGGCTTTTTTTTTTTTTTTTGTAAAAACTCCTATGTACCCTGGAGAGGCTGTATCTCAGGCTTAAGTCCTCAGTATGTCTGCTGAATGAAACATAATTCTCAGCTTTTAGGTTGTGCATTTTTTTCCGTGACAAAGCTTATAAAGAAGATACTTCACACAACCCTAAGCTGATGAGGGGTTTGGACTTAGTATCTCCAACTCGATCTTAGACCCTCTCAAAAACAGCATCACTTATTTTTTAACAGAACTTCAATCCTTCAACTTAAAAACAAAATGAGTGTACCAATGAAATATAGAAACCAAATGAATATTCCAGAAGGACTGCAATGCTTACAGTTCTTTCCCTCCACCCTTGTGATATTAAAAATAAGAATTTATTTTGTAGAAGACCATCACTTTGAATATATATTAATTTCATATTTTTTCATTCTTTAAATCTCTTCTCCATTTTTTTTGCCATTGAATATAAATACTTCTTGCACTTTTTTTCTAATTGGAATTAAAAACACTTTAAATGGACTGTATTTTGAGTTAAAACACGTTTTCTTGGTAAATATCATAGATTTCCTCAGCACTATAATTTCTGGAGATAATTGATAGCATTGTTATTATCATAAAAAAAGTAAGATCATTGCCACATGAGACAGTACTGTACAAATCATGTGAAACAAATTTTTTTTCTCCTTTCAGAAATTCTTTTTCTAAGAGGTTTGCCATACACGGTGGGCGGGGGCCTGTTTTTGCTTAAACATCAATAGCAAGAAGATTATATTTATATGAGTAAAATGCTTGGTAATATATGTATTATTAATATGTTTTAGATTATATTTGTTTGGCAATTTTATTTAGGTTTATGGAGCAGTTTTAAAATTCATTACCTAATTTAATCCTCAGAAGATATTATTCCCTCTTTTTATACATTAGCAAACTGAAGCTTGGGGAAGGGAAGGGACTTTGCTTAAGATAGACAGATGGCAAGGAGCAGAGCCAAATGTAGAAGTATTTTGTCCGCATCTCATGTGCAGAATATTGGGGTTTGCAGAATAAATATAAGACATAGTTTCTGCCTTTAGGGAATTTACAGTTTAGTTGGGAAAAAGATTGATGTCAGGAAAACAGCTTGCACGAATGGTAGATGGAGCATGGTCTTGGGACCAGAGAGCTTTGCTGCTCATAAAAACCTGCTTCTTTGATTTGAATAAAGTTATAAGTAAAGTATAAAGCAGAAAATCTTTTGACTGATAAAGGTGCTGTCACAGGCATCTGTTGTCTAAGGATTTCAGAGCCAATTTGAGATAGATTTACCTCCACATAAACATTCGTCAACCATATCACCATGTCTTCCCAACAGCCATGCAGCACACAACGTAACTACACAAGGGAAGCCAGGCTGTGTTGTTGACAAAATGCACCCAGTTTTAAATGCATTCAGTTTTACATCCCTGGCCTGTGGCAGGACCAGCAGCAGGATGCATGTCAGGTACGCTGGTTGAACACGCTGCTCCAAGTGACCTCAGGCTCCATCCTCTGTAAAACTAGTTGCTGGTTAATATTCAGCTGGGCTGTTAACTAGAGCACAAAACTAGGGACACAATTTGCAATCTGTTAATGTTTTCTTAAAATCTTGTTAAGCAAAAGCTAAATCCATCATTAACAGAGCAGTATAAATTAGATGCTGTAATTAGCAGTCCAAATGTATACCTTTGCAAAAGGTTATCTTTAATGTCTTTTTAAAAAAAAAATAACATATTGATAATTATGTGTTTTGGATAATCATAGCCATGGGGGAAAACTAGGAACTGCAAAAGTACTATTGCTTAGTCAAACAGAAATGAAAAGGTAATGTCTGCCAATGTCATAAGCATGGGAAAGAAAATGAATAATAGATAACACATCCATGTATGTAACAAACTAGATTTAACAAATATTAACAAATATTACCATGTTTCCTTTAAATTGGTATTTTTTTTAAAGAAATAAAGTGTTTACTGTAGCTGAAAAAAAAGAAAAAGAAATAAGTGTAGTCCAAATGAGCTCCCACATAATTAGTTAGAATAGTTTTGGGTAGTTAAGACCCTTTGGAAGGAAGAGACAGACAATTTAAAAGTAACTTTTAGTATCTTGCCCTTTATGGAGATTGTGTAGATAAAGCATACCCACAGTTTGGCACAAAGTAGGTATACAAAAACCATGCTTGCTCTTATGAAGTTAGTGTTTGTGATAATCAGAGAATGTAGATCCTCTATCATTGTTTCCAGGGCCTTTCAGTCTTCAATATAGCCCTTATCTTGTTGTATGCTAATGCTGTTGACTTGATTTGTCCCACTCCTCGGGCTTGGAGCTTTCTTAGGACAAGGACTCACCTTTCTCTCCCTGGCAACTACCACATCATCTGGTGGACAATAGGTACTAAATAAGTATTTGTTAAAGTAATGTGTTTATTCTAATTTTTCTCTGTTCATTATTTCATATTGATCATCTGATTTTAGCTAATCAAAACAAGTCAGAACAGAATCTGTTTAGATCAGAACAACATCATCTCTCACCTGTGTTATTTCAGCAACTTACCTGTCTCTCCGTCTCTCTTCTGCTTCCTCCACCCTCTCATCCATTATCATTAGTTCAGTCCTTACGATGTTGTCAGCAGATCTTTATAAAATAAAATCTGATTCTATCATTCTTTTGCTCAAAAAGTTGTGGTGCTTTCACATGTCCCCTGGGGTAAATAATGTAACTCTTTTCATGAAAGGCAAGGTCTTTCCATGAGTAGATGCTTCCCCCTCCAGTTTCTCTGCCACAACCCCCTTTTATTTTACACTCCAACTATACTACAACCTGTGTTGCATTCTTATCTTTTTTAACTTTTCCAACTGCCTGTAACACGCCCTCCCATCCCCAGGCCTCCCCACGACCCTCTTGCTTCTCTGCCTAGCAGTCTTTTACTTATTCTCTGGCTTGCAGCAGAATAGTTATCTCTCTATGAATCTTCCCTCATTCTCCTTTTCCTCTGCTCCTCACTGCCCCCACTGCTACCTCCCTGCCACCTCCCCCAGGCTTACACATATCTTTATTAAATCAAAGCTCTTGTATTAAAATTGTGTGTTTTCATGTCTATCTGCTCTCAAAACCATAAGCTCCTTGAGATAGGGTACTATTTGGCAGGCAATAGTAACTCGAGGCATAT
This sequence comes from Lipotes vexillifer, assembly GCF_000442215.2. Lineage (NCBI taxonomy): Eukaryota > Metazoa > Chordata > Mammalia > Artiodactyla > Lipotidae > Lipotes > Lipotes vexillifer. The sequence goes on from NW_006788722.1 coordinate 1,764,982, forward strand.
TTGTTGAATAACTGAATGAATGAGTAAATGAATTTGATAGATCTGACTATAAAAATGTCTTCATGGGGCTTCCCTGGTGGCGCAGTGGTTGAGAGTCCGCCTGCCGATGCAGGGAACACGGGTTTGTGCCCCGGTCTGGGAAGATCCCACATGCCGCGGAGCGGCTGGGCCCGTGAGCCATGGCCGCTGAACCTGCGCGTCCAGAGCCTGTGCTCCGCAACGGGAGTGGCGACAACAGTGAGAGGGCTGTGTACCGCAAAAAAAAAAAAAAAAAAAAAAAGTCTTCATAAAGTCAGAAATTCAAAAAGAAAAAGAGAACCCCTGTAATCTGGGGATTTGTTGAAATGACTAATTCTCCATGTCGTGGTGATAAATGCAGCAACGAAGGAAGAAAAACTCTCATGTATTCAGTCCTCCTTCGCCACAGGCACATAGACCAGCTGTCCTAATACTTTTCCCCTCAATTTCTGCTTTAAGAAAGAAAGAGACAGGACAACACGATTCAGAAGAAATTTTCCATGACATTAAAGAATATCATGAAAGCGGCTATACAGCTGGTGAGATGAGTGAAAATAAACTCAGTGATTTAATATAAACTGTCACTTACTTCTACAGAAAAGAAACATTGTACAGGTGTTCACTGAAAATAGTACAGCCTGGTGGGGCCCATATTGGTTTCTGAGGATGGGATCTGCATCTGAATCATTTTTGGTTTCCCTGCAATGCCCAATACAGGTGTGCATACAGTAGGTGTTTGTTAAATACCTGAAGAAAGGAATAATCTGACCCATTCTTTTAGAGGCGTTAGGTAAGTAATTTAAAGAGTGTTAGATATTGTCCTAATCTCTGGATTATGGTACCAAAGTGATAAGGATGCTGCTGGGAGCCTTTTCACTAAATATATATATATATATATATATATATATATATATATAAAACATAGTCAATAAA
>NW_006788722.1:1765942-1788241 GCF_000442215.2 Lipotes vexillifer
CTAAATATATATATATATATATATATATATATATATATATAAAACATGGTCAATAAAAATGAAAATGTAATGTCTGCCAATGTCATAATCATGAGAAAGGAAAATGAATCCAACACAACTACTGTTTCCTCTCTGGTCAAAGGTATTTTGAAAACGAGGCTTCTTGTGTGGTTAGAATCAGCGTGTTGCTAAATCATGTGTCTGATGCTCTGCTGAGTCCTGTTAATTTTGGCTTAAAAAATGAAGCCTGGAACAAAGGGTGGGAATCTTTGAAGTTTTCTCCTGTGTTCCACCAAAAGCCTATCTGTTTTCAGTCCCTGAAGCAGGGGTTTTTCTCCTTTCTTTTCACCTAAATCTTTCTCTCATCCAACTATCCATTTTTAATTCTTCTTGCTGTCTGAATTTAAATTATTATAATTTAAATTATTCCACAAATATTTGTTGAAACACCTACTCTGTGCCAGGTTCTCTTCCAAGCCCTGGAGACACAGCAGGGTTCCCTGCTGTCCCTGATCCCAGGAGTGTGCAATCTAGTCCTGCAAGACCAAAGATAAACTGTTAGTACATCGTGTGCCTGATGGGGTAAGAATTTCTGAAGGGGCAGGAGGCAGAGGCCGTGGGACCAAAGGAACAAGAGCTCTTTTAGATGATATTACCAGGAAAGACAGATCCTAGGAGGCAACAATTTTCCTTTGTTTTATCCCATTTTTCACTTCCATCCACATGATTGCCACAGAGTCTAGCTTAGATGAGTCTGATATTGATAGCTATTTATTATTACCTCGGAGACACTTGTAAAGAGCTTGCTGGATCTCTGATGGAACGCTCCTATTCACACTTCACATTCTCCAAGTGTTTCTGAGGTCCAGGGCTGTGGTAGGTGCTGTGGGGAGCGACGAGGTCCTGGAGAAGACAGAGCTCCCCTCTCTTTGTTGCTTATGAGACAAAGCACACGCTACCCACGTAAGTGTTGAAGAACTTCTATTTATGAAGCAGCCTGCCAGAAGCACAACCTAATACACCTGAATTAAAAACCCAGTGCTTTCAGGGAAGAATGAGGAAAATGTTGCCTCCTAGACCATTTTGTCTTATGATCATAGCTCTCCTTTCCAGGGAGGAGCATAAAATTCCAGCAGCACAGTAGGAGGCCATTCTGGTATTTACAGCTTTGAAAATGGGGAGACCTTGCCCGCTAGGGAGCGGAGATGTACTCAGGAAAAATTCTTGTTGATTCAGAATAACTTCAACCTACTTGCCCTATAACTCCAGTTTCTTTCTGGGTTTGACTCTCCTGCAATTTCATTTGGGATATAGACCAAAGAAAGTAAGGTTAACTTTTATGATTTAAATGTCTCAGTCTCTACACCAATGATGATCTAGAGTTTTCAACATCCTAATGAGAAATGGTGGAACTTGCCAAGCAGAATGGTTATGTTTAAATAGACCTTCTCCAGAAATTCTTCTGCTAATGAATTTCTGAAGCTGGGGTACTACCTTGATTGGGAATTTACTTTCTTCTCAGTACCTATGTTCTAGTTATTATTACCATGTAATGAATCACCCCAAAACTTAGTAGCTTAAAACACACAATTATTTCCTTATCTCTACTGTTTCTGTGGGGCAGCTGTTTGGCAAGAGAGGCTTGGCGGGGTGGTGCTGGCCCAGGGTGCTCATGTGGCTGCAGATAGTGGCTGAATTGGAGAAGCAGGGGCGGGAGTAGCTGTGGGATCCTTCGTGTTGTCCCAAGTCTTCTTGAGTGGCTTTTCTGTGAAGGTTAGATTGGGCTTCCTCATAGGATGGTGGCTCTGGGGCAGCTGGGCTGCTTGCAGGGCGGTTCAGGGCTCTGACATGAGTGTTCTGGCCTACATGGGGAAGCTCACCTAGCCTCAGAAGTCACACAGCATCACTTCTGCTTCATTCCAGTGCCTTCATATCTCTCACAACCCTGCTCACATTCAAGACTGAAGGAGGAGTTTCAGGGTCCTAGGGGAGCATTCGGGATGGGAGAGAATATTGCTGCTGTCTTTGGAAAATACACTCTGCCATAGCCTACTCATAGCAGGTTGCAGGAGCAGGCTTATTTTAGGAGACAGACAACTTCTGACGGAATGAAAATGTGGCTAGTGGTTGGAAATTAGAAGTGAGAAGTCAAGAGGGCCCAGATATCAGATCAACTAAATACTAAAGGGGGAAAGACAAACCTTCTACTCCTTTTTTTTTTTTTTTTTCACGTTGAGGTAAAAACACCACAGTTATTTTTAACAAAATAAAAATGTGATTTTTTTTCTTTTAGTACTGCCATGTATTATTCTGTGATGAAAAATAATGATCCCAAATCTCTACAATAACTTCACTATTTCAAATGCTGACAATAGACCTAAAAACACGTTGTTTCTGATAAGTTGTATCCCCTGCCTGAAAGAAGAAGAAAAAACTCAGACATCTTACCTCACAGTCACAGGAGGAATGTGAGAAAATTGCATATGTTATATAGTGCTGAAACTGGGGCTCGAGTTCCTGGTTTATGCTTCTTACTTTGCTATTTTAAAAATGGTTTGGTGCTGGTGGGGCTGATTGGAAGCATAATGGAAACCACATGATCCTGAATTATAAATTAATATAAACAGGTTTTCAGATGTGAGATTCTGTCAGCTGAGAAATCAACTATAATTCAGAATTATTCATTTATCTTTCATCCTATATAAACATTTTAGCCCTCGTCGTAATCGTGAACGCATGACGTTCATGTTTTCAACTTAGAACACACGATGCTGCATAATTCAGATTTATTAATGGATGACCATTAACGTACTCTTTTTCTTTTGTTAGAAATTTGATTTTTTTGTCATTCTTTTCAGGGCGGGGGTGGTTTATTTATTTTTTTTAATAAATCTATTTATTTGTTTATTTAATATTTTTTTGGCTGCGTTGAGTCTTTGTTGCTGCATGCGGTCTTTTCTCTAGCTGCAGTGAGCGGGGGCTACTCTTCGCCGCGGTGTGTGGGCTTCTCATTGCTGTGGCTTGTCTTCCCATTAATATACTCTTGACCTTGACTTGTGAGGAATTCGTATTTGTTGTCTCTTTCATTCCGTTGTGATTTTGAATGTGAGTCCTCCTTCATGTGTACCCAGGAGAAGGCATAATCACCTATAACCAATGATCCCCTTGGATTAGTCTCAGGCCTCGATATACTTTCAAAGTTAGCACAATATTTACTTCCAATGTTTCAAACCATGTTTCCAAAATGGCTTTAAAAATCTGTGTGTGTGTGTGTGTGTGTGTGTGTGTGTGTGTGTGATCTGAATGGAGGAAAATATCTCAAATGGGTGTGAAAATATGTAAAAATGGTTGTCTCTCATTTCTCATTCTACTTGCTGAACTTCTATCTCTTCTGCTTTGCATCTCTAGGAAGACGTTTGGGGCAGGACCGAAGAAAGGATACACTCCAAATGAGGGAAATAAGTTGGTCCTTCCTTGTGATAAATGCCTTGGACTGAAAACTCTGCCTCGTGTGGTGTGATGGTGTCCAGTGTCTGTGCTCCTGCAGCAAATAACCCCAGCGGGACCAGCGTACACCAGAGCCCATCACGTTGGGACAGCACATCCGATTAGCAGAACACTTCCCACTTCCCAACCCTCTTGTAAACGGAACACCTGAGGAGTTTTCTGCAGCAGCTCTGCCTCTGAGAGGGGCTGCGTGGAATTCCACTCTGAGAGTTTGAACTCATACAGCTCTTAGCACAGATGGTTTGTGGGATTTTTTTCCTGATGCCAATACAGTCAGACGTTTTCTCAAAAAGAAAGTGAGAAATATCAACAGCAGTAATTTCTTCATTTTACCTTATTTAAACTAAACTGTATGGAGGCCCAGACAATTTTTTTTTTTTTCAGATCTGCCTACAGTTACAGTTAGGGTGTCAAAGGCAGACTGGGAAGCAGCTTGTTCTTTTGTCACAAAGTAATTAGATAAATGCAGCTGAACCCCTTACACAGCTCTTCAGTCATTATCCAGTAAATTAAGACTATTCTGGGTTAGACTGACATGTTGCAATTGTCTTCCGGTTGAACTGAAACATTATATTTCATCAAGTACCACCAATGATTTCAAAACCAGAAATCATCAGCTGCATAGCACAGGAAGACCAGCTTGGTGCTTTGTGTCCAGCTAGAGGGGTGGGATAGGGAGGGTGGGAGGCAGATGCAAGAGGGAGGAGATATGGGAATATATGTATACGTATAGCTGATTCACTTTGTTATACAGCAGAAACTAACACACCATTGTAAACCAATTATACTCCAATAAAGATGTTAAAAAAAAAACACCTAGAAATCAATCATTTGCAGGGGTCCACTTCCTTCAAATACTTCCATCTTCATGTATCCAGGAGAGAAACTGGCTTTCAGTAACTGTTACTCAAACCTCAAATGCACAGAAAATACGGCCGCTTAAAAAAAGCAGAAGAATGACAAATTTTATCTTTGGTGACCAGATGTTAGGTGCTAACGTAGGATGGCAGTGAAGGGAGTTTGCAGAAGAGTTAAGTGACCAACATGAGGGTGAATAATGGGAAGTGATGTAAGGGATGTTTCTGTCTAACTTCAGAAGCTTCAGTCACACAAACTTTCAGGATGTTTGCACATTTCCAGGGAGAACAAGCAAAATTAGAACACTCCAGTCAAAGAAGCATCGAAAACCTGATGACTCACTTTCTCTTTCATTTGAATAAAAGCTCTGAACACAAATATGTGGCCTCAATACATCTAAATATGGCACTGGGAAAAGGAAACATGTTCTCAAATAAAGTAACAAAGAGGTGAGTGGTAATTAGCAACTTCTTAAAGATCTCTGTCTAAGAAAATATGCTGTTAATTTAGTCATTGAGAATAACTGTTCAGTCTAGGCTTAGCGATCAAACTGCTGTGTTTAACATAGAGACAGAGTCACTTAGCAGTAGCCTGCCTTTGGGCAGCTTACTTAACTTTTGTTCACCTCAGTTTCTTCACCTGTAAAATGGAAATACTAATCGTATCTATCTCCTGGGAAGTTGCTCCTTGGAAGAATGGATTAATTAAGTAATATGTACACAGCACTTAACAAAGTGCTTGGGTCATGGTGACTAGTCAATAAATGCTGAGAGTTTTGATGGTGAAGAGTATCCTTTGGAATACTAATGTTCTTGGGATCCCAGTACCTAGAATCCTGGAAGATTCCAAATATTCTGGGTAATGAAATATACAGGTTTAATTTTGATGTTTTTGTGACTTTAAAAATAACGACAAGGGTTATACAGGCTTGTTTTGCCTTTTAAATGAATCAGGCTATTATGTAAATAGATTAAAGTCAATCAGAAGATTAACTGTGTGTGAAAACCTCAGGCAACATTGCTCAAAGTCACAGTCAGAAAATATTGGACTCTAATCCCGCAAGGTTCCTGAACACAAGTCAGGCATATCAAAGGTCCAAAAATGAAGTAAAGAACAGGAATAATCATTTCTGGTCTGGAAGACTTTCTGTCCTGGGTGGAGACCCAAGGACAAGGAAGCCAAGGTACTTCCCTGTAATGCCTCAGACCCTTAATTATCAAACAAGGGTGTGATGACAGCCCATTTCTTCCTTGGAAATAGTTCCCATGTGTTCTTTCCCCTTCATATTCCTTAGCACTTCTTAGCCAGATACTCATCACCTTAGGACCAGATTCCTGCCGTCAGCTAACTGTTTACCTTTTGCGAGACTATTTCTTCCATTACCCTAATCCTAACCTAATTCTTTGCTTTTTAGTAAGCTTCTTAAGCAATCAGCAAAAGTTTCTGAAAAGCAAGTCTTTCATCTCTCCTTCCATTCATTAAAATTCTTCATCACTTCATACATTCAATAGAAAATGCAGTATCTGGTTATCAAAATTGCAAAGAAATTTTTCTGTTTCCCTGAAGGCAATTCTTGTTGCTTTTAACATCTAGTTAAAGAATTATATATTGTAAAAATGTGATAAGTACCCATGAATTCAAAGTAATATAAATAAAAATTCTAATAAGAAATATTATGGAATTTAGCAGACTAAATATAAAATTCATCTGGAAAATAAAACACAAGAATGATTAAAAATTATTTTTTTTAAATAAGGGGGAATTTTTTCTTCTATAGTAAAGTGTATTCTTAAGTTATAGTAACTAAAACAGTTTGATATTCATGCAAAAATGGAACAACAGATCTATTACACCTAATAGAGAGTTAAGAAACAATATATACATTGAAGTTTAGTAAATGATAAAGGTAGCATTTCATATCAGAGAGGAAAGAATTAACTATTCAGTAAATGATTTTGTGCCAATGGCTATTCACTTGGGGAAAAAGGTAAATAATTTAAAATCCAGGGAGATTAAACATTTAAATAAAATTTTAAAACTTAAAATATTAGGAGAAAATATGAGGGGATATGTTTATAAATCTGGTGTGGGCAAAGTCTTTGAATCAGTATGCAAATGCAAGTGCAATAAAGAAAAATATTCATAATTTAACTCTGTGCAAATTACAAAGTTCCTATACTATAACAATTAATGGTCAAGGAACAGACAAGCAGGAAATATTTGTAACAAATATTTAAAAACAAACAAAGACTGGAGATTACATATTACATGAAGATGTGGAAAAATGAAGGGCATGCAAATTAGTTAAGTAGCTTTTAGAGAAATTTGGTGGTTTTTATTAAAATAATTATCTTTACTAGAAAAATACTCCCACATATGTGCAAAGTGATATTTAGGAATATTTCATTTAGCAGTTTTTGGGAAGAGTGAAAATTGCTAAGCACCTCAGGAAACTGATGATTAAATTATGGTAGATTCGTAACTATGCAGCAGTTGAAAGAATAAGGAAGATCTATGTTTGGAGATGGGAAAATATTTTCAAGACATATCAAATTAAAACATGTTGCTAAACTAAATGAACAGTATAATTCCATTTTTGTAAGCAAAACAAAACAAAATTTCACGAAACAAAACCGCATCATATATATATATATTTAGCTGTATTTCTATCTATCTATCTATCTATCTATCTATCTATCTATCTATCTATCTAGAAAATGGTCTGAGGTGATACAAGCCAAATTGTCAATGGCAGTTTTCCTGTAGTGTGTAATGAAAAGGGAGGAGAATTAATGAAAACCAAGGAGAATTGGGCTTTATCTGTATTTTTAAAATTAGAATGTTTTCATGCACAGCTTGTGAATTAACTGCTTCTTTTTTCTGTGGTTGTTTTAATTTTTTAATTTTCTTTTTCTATTGAAGTATGGTTGATGTACAATATAAGTTAAGTGTGTACAATACAATGATTCACAGTTTTTAAAGGTTATACTCCATTTATAGCTATTATAAAATATTGGCTATAGTCCCCATGTTGTACAATATATCCTTGTAACTTATTTTATACATAATAGTTTGTACCTCTTAATCTCCTACCCCAGTATTTCCTCTCCCCCTCCCCTCTCTCCACTGGTAACAGCTACTTTGTTCTCTACATCTGTGAGTCTGCTTCTTTTTTGTTATATTCACTAGTCTGTTGTATTTTTTAGATTCCACTTAGAAGTGATATCATACAGTATTTGTTTTTCTCTGACTTATTTCACTTAGTATAATGCCCTCCTAGTCCATCCATGTTGCTACAAATGGCAAAATTTCATTCTTTTTTATGGCTAAGTATTCCATTGTCTATATATACCACATCTTCTTTATCCATTTATCTGTTGATGGACTTAGTTTTCATATCTTGGCAATTGTAAATAATGCTGCTATGAACATTGGGGTGCATATATATTTTCAAATTAATGTTTTTGTTTTTTTGGGTATATACCCAGGAGTGGAATTCCTGGGTCATATGATAGTTCTATTTTTAGTTTTTTGAGAAACCTCCATACTGTTTTCCAGAGTGGCTGTATCAATTTACATTCTCACCAGCAGTGTACAAGGGTGCCCTTTTCTCCACACCCTCACCTACATTGTTATTTGTGTTCTTTTTGACGATGTCATTCTGACGGGTGTGATTTTCATTTCTCTGATGATTAACGATATTGAGTATCTTCATGTTCCTGTTGGCCATCTGCATTTCCTCTTTGGAAAAATGTCTATTCATTCTGCTGCTCATTTTAAAATAGAGTTGTTTGTTTTTTTGATGTTGAGTTGCATAAGCTGTTAATATATGTTGGATATTAACTCCTTATCAGTCATATTATTTGCAAATAACCTCTCCCATTCAGTAGGTTGTCTTTTCACTTTGTCATTGGTTTCCTTTGCTGTGCAAAAGCTTTTAACTTTAATTAAGCCCCATTTGTTTATTTTCTTTTTTATTTCCTTTGCTTTAAGAGACAGATCCAAAAAACAAACATTGCTGTGATTTATGTCGAAGGGTGTTCTGCCTATGTTTTCCTCTAGAAGTTTTATGCATTCCGGTTTTACATTTAGGTCTTTAATCCATTTTGGGTTTATTTTGTATATGGTGTTAGAGGATGTTCTAATTTCATTCTTTTCCTAACAGCTGTCCAGTTTTCTCAGCACCGTTTATTGAAGAGATTGTCTTTTCTCCATTGTATACTCTTGCCTCTTTTTAAAAAAGTAACAAACTATATGTGATGGCTAACCCTGTTTAGTACATTTCCCTCTGGCTGAGGAGCTATTGGGTAGAACCTGGCAGAGCAGACAAAGTGATAAATTGAATCAGAGACATACAGGAAGATGGTATTCTTTCTCACGTTATTCAAGATAGCTTAGAAATGACAGCTTACATCTCTTAGAAATGATAGCTTATATCTTGTTTCCTTATATTAATAGAATACTTTGCCCATCCTGTCTCATTAATTAAGAAATTGATGTGCTCCTCAGATAGGAAGAGCAAATTAGTAAGTTAGCTTAAGGGAAACCAAGACTCTGTGAACAAAAAGAGAAGCAATCTATTTTTTTTTTTAGCATCTTTATTGGAGTATAATTGCTTTACAATGGTGTGTTAACTTCTTTTGTATAACAAAGTGAATCAGCTATAGGTATACATATAGCCCCATATCCCCTCCCTCTTGTGTCTCCCTCCCACCCTCGCTATCCCACCCCTCTAGGTGGACACAGAGCACCGAGCTGATCTCCCTGTGCTATGCGGCTGCTTCCCACTAGCTATCCATATTACATTTGGTAGTGTATATATGTCCATGCCACTCTCTCACTTCATCCCAGCTTAACCTTCCCCCTCCCCATCCTCAAGTCCATTCTCTGAGTCTGTGTCTTTATGCCCCTAGGTTTTCCAGGACTTTATTTTTTAGATTCCATATATATGTGTTAGCATATGGTATTTGTTTTTTCTCTTTCTGACTTACTTCACTCTGTATGACAGTGTCTAAGCCCATCCACCTCACTACAAATAACTCAATTTCGTTTCTTTTTATGGCTGAGTAATATTCCATTGTATATATATGCCACATCTTCTTTATCCATTCATCTGTCAATGGACACTTAGGTTGCTTTCATGTCCTGACTATTGTAAACAGAGCTGCAATGAACATTGAGGTACATGACTCTTCTTGAATTATGGTTTTCTCAGGGTAAATGCCCAGTAGTGGGATTGCTGGGTCACATGGTAGTTCTATTTGTAGCTTTTTAAGGAACCTCCATACTCTTCTCCACAGTGGCTGTATCAATTTACATTCCCACCAGCAGTGCAAGAGGGTTCCCTTTTCTCCACACCCTCTCCAGCATTTATTGTTTGTAGATTTTTTGATGATGGCCATTCTGACTGGTGTGAGGTGACACCTCATTGCAGTTTTGCTCTTCTGCCCATTTTTGGATTGGGTTGTTTGTTTTTTTGGTATTGAGCTGAATGACCTGCTTGTAAATTTTGGAGATTAATCTTTTGTCAGTTGGAGGAGCAATCTATTGAAGACATTAGAGGAGAAGAAGAAAACTGGTTGAAATTATAACAATCAAGCAAAGAGGATTATTAAGAGGAGCCTCCTGGGTGACAGCATGGTGACTTAGATGGATGTTTATACTCTGGATGTGTGCTTAGAGTAGTAGGATGATGACTAAATCTAACCTGGTTTTCTGGCTGGTGAGAAGATGCATCTTCCAAATGGAATGGAGCAGTGAAATGAACAGTAGCAATGATATGCATGTGTTGGTTGATATATATGATCTTGGCATGAAATTTCAGCATAATGTTAAATACTTGGCCTCTATTTTTATAGCAACTGGTGTGGAAGTAGGGCCTGGCTTTCTATCTACCCTAATTTAGCAGGAGTGCCCATGTTCCAGGTGATAAGAATGTGCTCTCTGTCCTCGCTTGAGTTTGGTTAACACAACTTCTTTCTCTCTTAAATGGAGTTTTCTGCCTCCTTGAGAGTATCCGACTTGGGCCAAACTAGGGCTTAGGTTCCAAGTAGAAAGCTGATGGGAAAAAGGGTAATTGAATGAGGAGGAGAGGAAGCTTTGGGCCTCAACTCCATCCTCTGCCAACATCACACCAGTCTAGTTAACAAGAATGGAGTTTGAAGTGTGTGATTTAAAGAACTTTGAGTTCCCTCTCTCCTCATGTAAGATCCAAGCTAAATCTTCCACACTTTCTCAGACTTTATCTGCTTGAGATCCATCTGGGTTAATTAGTTAACACTCCTGGGAATCAATTTGGTTCTAACATCTGGCTGAGGACAGATACCATGCTGAAAATTATTGTGACTGATGAATTTAAGAAGACACAGTAAATGTATCTTATGAGTCACTCCTTGAAACCAGAGCCAAGGGCTAGCTCAGCTTTTGCTATAAAACATGCATTTAATAAGTACATGAATGAATAAATGAACAAAGAGCTCTGAGATTCAAAACATGGTTTTTGGTATCCATGAAATATTTCAGGGTAGAAGACAAAAATGCCTCTGCAGATTTTGGAAACAAGAAGAGCAGATTATTTAGAGGTCTTGACTAATTCTATTTAAGAAACTTCTTCTCCCCACATTTTTCCATTTCTCTCCTGCTGCAATAGAAGCACATTCTAGGACCAGAAGGAGGTTTCCCAGGATTAGCTGTGCTCCCAATGGAGCTTTGTGTGTTTGTAAACGCCTAAGAGTTCATTATGATAGTAACTGTCCTTCTCTTACCAAGGAAGCTGGTCCAGGAAACAATGAGGTAGCTTAAAGTCTATTGAAGTATAAGCAGAAAAGACATCTGAATGTTTAAGGTCTTAGAAAAAAATTAAGTTAAGGGTTTATTTTTATTTTTATTTGAAGTCATTCAAATACAATTAATTGTATTAAACTCACCTGTTGTTAGGTAGACGTGTCAATTGGTTTTGAATGATGGACAAAATCTGGAAGATAAGGCAGTGGAATAAGGGATGAATTTCGGGATGCTTGTATAGAAGGAGGTCTGGAAAGTTGGAAGACTCCACTTCAAAGGTGGCATTTGAAAGGATACAATGGAGGTAAAAGAAGTTGGGGGACTTCTCTGGTGGCACAGTGGTTAAGATTCCATACTCCTAGTGCAGGAGGCCCAGGTTTGATCCCTGGTCAATGAACTAGATCTCACATGCATGCTGCAACTAAGAGTTTGCATGCCACAACTAAGGAGCCAGCCTGCCTCAACTAAGACTCGGTGCAACCAAATAAATAAATATTAAAATAAAAAAGAAGTTGGGTTGATTTGTAATGGGAGAGACAGAAAGAAGGAAAGACTAAGAAATAGATATTGGCCTCAAATATCTATTTATGGATCAAAAAGCAGATAAATAAACAAGCAGTTAGGGAAGAAAATGAGCAGATGTATAGGAAAAAGGAGAGCTGGTTGATCAAGGAAATGAGAAAAGAATCAGAGGAGATTTAGGAGAGAAACTTGGTAGCAAAGTCAACAAGACAGAGTCTTTCACAAACACTAGTTGTCATTGAATCGGTGATAGAATTCTTACCTCTCACCCAGGTTTGATTCTTAACAGTGCACTTTATCCTACCCACCAGTGTTTCCAATATGACTTAAAATAGTGCAGATAGGGAGTTCCTTTGTTGTCTAGTGGTTAGGATTTGGCACTTTCACTGCCATGGCTCAGGTTCAATCACTGGTCGGGGAACTAAGATCCTGCAAGCTGAGTGGTGTCGTGGAAAAAAAAAAAAGTGCAGATAACCAGTTTTACTTTCTTTATATATGATTAAAGTGATACATTTTACATATTGACTTTTAATGCAGTATTTGGCTTACAAATAATGAAATTAAGTGTGAATTTGGACTTGGATTGGATACTTCCTAGAGTAACAATACTAGAGGCAAATCAAAGACATGTTTAATTTTAGGAAAATACAGATTTAAAATCAATCATTTTATTTTGTTTTATTATTTTTTCTAATTTATTCAATGATTATTATTTTTTATTATATAAGTTTCAGGTGTACAGCATTATAATTCAAGCTACATATGTATACACTGCAGAGTGATCATCACCACAAATCTAGTAACCATCCACTACCATAGAGTTAACCCCCTTTACTTATTATATTTCCTATTGTTTCTTTTAAAATTATAAGAAAATGATAAATGCTATAAAAGCCACAACTATTTTTAAATGAAATAAATTTAACTGCCTTGTTTCTTGAAAATTTTAATTCACAGTTTATGCGAAAATCATTTTCATTTGGCTGCTGACTTGGTAAATATTTGGAACATAAATTCAAAATATGGATACAAAGATTTTTCAACATATTCTGCTTACTTAAATCCTTAAATTCCCTATATCATCTGACTTCTACAGCTTAGTGACAGTTCCAGATTGACACAGATCCTCAATTTAGGTGAATTTATCTTGAGAGACTTCAGCAAGTCCAGACTTAATGGGCCTCTAATAAACTTATGGATTAAATGTAGAAAAGAGTAAGAGAGAGAGAAAATGTAGTTTAGTTTCAAAATAAATAGCATTTTGAAGACTCAACTGTTCTATTCAGGGATTTTTTAAGATAAAAATATTAATCTTATGAATCTGGCTATATTGAGATGGTTCATCAGGATCAAATATAAATTAAAAACCTGGCTTGCACTTTCTGTATGAGGCTGTTTGTTTATAAGTCAGGAATTTCAGTGTCTGCAAACATCTCATATCATTTCTTGTTTTATGATTTAAAAATTTTTCATAGTTCTTGCTAATTAAAAACACTGTTCTGCCTATGTTAGTCAGTTCTGGTCTTCCAAGGTGCTAAGGAGATGCTAAGGCAGAATTAGAAATGTAAGAGATTTACTAGTGGAAAAGTATCGTGAAAGATGAAGTAGAGAAGGGCAGGAGTAGTCCGGGAGAGCCTTCAAACAGCAATGCAGGTCTGACGTGGAAGGAGAGGAGGGAAAGTGGGAGGGTTAGGTAGGAAGAGCCTTCGAGCACAGCACAGCTCTGAGAAGGCCTTGGCCAGGCCAGTGGTGGAGCTCTGGATCAAAGATTACCTGCTGAGGACTCCTGTGTTGGGCAGAAAGGGCCCAACTCTAATACTCCTACCAGGCTCAGACTTGGGGGGAGCAGCCTAGGGAGAGTGTTGCTTCAGCAGATACCGAGGATGTGGCCACTGGAAGTGTCAACCAATACACATCTTGCAGAAAGTTTTCTCTTGAAGGAGCATCTGAGTGGCACAACCCCATGGCTGCCCAGTGGGAAAGAAGAACCCACAGTCTAGACAGGGAACAGATAAACTGAAATCTTTTGGTTCAAGTCACTTTGTCTACTCCCTTGTAATAATAATAATAATGATGATGATAATAATAATATCTCCCATGGGTATAGCATGGTACAAAATAAGTGCTGTGATATAATTTTCTGGTTTAATCATCCTGACTTCACAAATGAATGGGGCTGAGAGATGTTAAGTAACATTGCCCAAATTCATTTTTATCAGAGCTAAGACTTTCTTCACTAAACCACAGCTGCTTCACTTTCATGCAGATGTAATCTCAAATACTTGATCTTTCTACTCTTTTGATAAAATATAACATACTGACAAAAAATTAAATATAACTTGTATGCACATTCCAGTGAATAATTATTAAGCAAGTACCTGTTTTACTGCCAATATAACCTTACTAACATGCCGCAAGTCCTGATATGCCTCTTCCCAGTCACAGTCTCATCCTTTTCTGGAAAGGGAACTTTTGGGGGAGCAAAACCTGAAAATAACTCCGATGTCTATCCATGGGTGAATGGGCAAACAAACATACAAAGGAATATACCTTTTAGCAGTATAAAAACTACCTATTGATATACACAACAGAAATGGCTCTTAAAATCATTATCCTGAGTGAAAGAAGTCAGACACAAAATGATACATACTGTAAGATTCAGTTATATAAATTCTAGAAAATGCAAACTAATTTATAGTGACAAAAAAAAAAAAAAAGATTTTAGAGGTTGCCTGAGACTGGAGTCAATAGAGGGATAGACTATTAAGGGGCATCAGAAAACTTTTGGGGAGATGCAAATATTCTGTGTCCATCTGTAGAAACTCATTGAATTGTACACTAAAAAGGATGCAGTTTATTGTATTAGAATTACAACTGCAAAATGTTGGAGGGGAAAACCCTCTTTAATGACAACAACAAAAATCTCCAACTATGGTTGTATATTTATCTAATTTTCCCTGTGTTTCTGTCAAGTTGTGATTTTTGTATTTTGAGATTTTTATTATTTGCTTACAAATTTAAACAGTGGGGCATCTTTGTAAAAATTGAATCTTTTATCAATGTAAAATGACTTTACCTCTGGTAATGTTTTTTGCTTAAGAGAAAATTTTGCCTAACATTAATATAGCTACATCTGCCATGTTGTTTGCTAGAATTGCATAATATATCTTTTTATGTTCCTTTCTTTAATTTTTTCTTTTTCTATTTTTAATACAATTTTTAAAGGTTACTTTCCATTTACAGTTATTACAAAAATATTAGCTATATCCCCCGTGTTTTACAATACATTCTTGGGCTTATCTTATACCTAATATAATACAATACATTCTTGTATGTCATTCTCCTTCACCCCTATATTGCCCCCCACAAAACTGGTAACCACTAGTTTGTCCTCTACAACTGTGAATTTGCTTTTTTTTTTGTTACATTCTCTACTTTGTTGTATTTTTTAGATTCCACATATAAGTGATATCATACAGTATTTGTCTTTCTCTGTCTTACTTATTTCACTTAGCATATGCCCTCCAAGTCCCTCCATGTTGCTAGAAATGACAAAATTTTATTCTTTTTTTATGACTGAGTAATATTCCATCATCTATACATACCACATCTTCTTTATCCATTCATCTGTTGATGGACACTTAGGTTGCTTCCATATCTTGGTAATTGTAAATAAAACTGCTATGAACATTGGGATACATGTAACTTTTCAAATTAGTGTGTTGGTTTTTTGGATATATACCCAGGAGTGGATTTGCTGGATAATATGGTAGATCTATTTTTAGTTTCTTGAGAAACTTTCATACTGTTTTCCACAGTGGCTGCACCAATTTACATTCCCACCAACACCGTACAAGGGTTTCTTTTTCTTCACATCCTTGCCAACATTTGTTATTTATGTTATCATCTTTTTGATGATAGCCATTCTGACAGCTGTAGGGTGATATATCATTGTGGTTTTGAGTTGTACTTCCCTGTGTTCTTTTCTTTAAACTTATCTTTATGTAAAAAGCACATCTTTTTTAGAAACAAGTCTGACAATCCCTGTCTCGTAACTGAAGCATTAAGTCCATTCACATTCTTAAAAGATGACTTTTATGGGTATGGAATTCTAGATTGGCAATTATTTTATTTCTACACATATCATACAATCATACTACTGATTTCCAGCTTCTATTGTTGCTTTTAAAACCATACATATTTGAGTAAGATTTTTATACCTGATACCAACACACTGCAGCAACAACAAATCAGGCATTTTATTTCTTACAACTGAAGATGGATATTTGTGAAGGGAGGTTAACCTGCCTTCTTAACTCATCAGTGGTTCTAGCATCCTATGCAGTACAATGAATCCTGTTGGACAAGCTTATCTCTGGTTGTCCAGATAGTTCCATTTTCACCTTAACTTACACTCTCCTCCAGCTCAGGGATGTTGGATTAAGGAAGGTGGTGGTAGATGAGCTGTGGTGTGGGGTTTCTCTCAGGGGAGCCCATAAAACAGAATGCATCATACATTACATTTCCCAGAGCCTGTGTTCACATGTTGGATTTGACCTTCATAATAAACCCCAGTGGGGCAAATATTTTTACCAGTTACCTCTTATAGACATGGAAACTGAGACCTGGATAGGTTAAGGAATTTGCTGGAGGTCACGCCTGCTACAAGCTTGCTTGGTGCTGTTCTAAAACACTGCTGGGATCTTAGGAATTTATTTTTAGTTTCAGTAGAGCTATGGGTTATATGTTGGTCTGTAACAGCACTGTCCAAAAGAAGTATAAGGTGGACTGCATATGTAATTTAAAATTTTCTGGTAGCCATGTTAAAAAAGTAAATGAAGCATGAAAAAAAAAGGTTACCTCTGTATCATTCTTTTGATAATCTACTTTTTTTCTTGTGGCTGTTTTAAGAGAGTTGCATTTTCTTTGGTGTTTTGCAGTTTCATGATGACATTTCTAAATGTGGTTTCATTTATTGAATCTATTTTATTTAGTTCTGGAAAATTATCTGCTATTACCTTAATTATTACTTTTAATTATTACCTCTGTCCTCTTCACTTTTCTGAATTTGTCCCCTTCTGGAACTCTGATTAAAAGTATGTTAACTCTTCTCTCTATCATCCATCTCTTAACTCTACAACATATTTTCCAACTTTTTGTCTCTGTATGCTGAATTCTAGTTAATTTTCTGGTCTATTTTCCAACTCACTAAATCTTTTCCAGCTGTATCTCATTATCTCTTCACCCCTCAACTAAGTTATTATGCTTGTCTCTTATGTTTGTTTCTTTTATACTATTTCTTTCTTTCTTTTTCAAATTTCCTAGGTTTATTTTTATAGTTTCTTTTCCTTGTAGGAATTTTCATTTTCTTTAATATCTTTAAGTAGAGTAAGCATACTTGTTTTATTTCTGGATCTGATCATCTCAACATCTCAAATATTTTTGGATCTGTTCTGTAATTTTGTTTTGCTGCTGATTATTTTTCATGGTGACTTATTTTCTTGTGTATTTTTACTTTATTACTTTTATTGTGGACTACTCAATATTTCTTGAAAAAATACTTTTTTATGATTCTTTGAGGCCTAAGATTAAGGTGCCTTACTGCAATGACAATCTGCATTTCCTTCTGCAGACCCCGTGGGCACTACTAATTTGGTAATGCCACCAACCAAGTTTATGGCTTAAAATTGACTGACTGCCCAAATAATATAACCCAAAATTTGGACCTATCCCAGGATAAGGCTGTAGTGACCACAACTTCTCAGGAACTTTCTCTGCCCTCTTATCTTTTTCCTCTATTTACACTGTATCATGACATCAACCTTCTCTACAGTCACCTGAGGGATGTGTATGGGGTTGGGTTCGGGGACTTATTTCTGATTAGTTTTTGCCCTGAGATAAGCCCCATGGTACCCAGCTTAATGAGGGGAAGGTCTCATCATAAACCTACCACCTGGAGTGGACTCTCTGCCCTAACTTCTGACTGTTTCATCTCCTGAGTCCAAATTTACTGAGTTCAGCACATTCTCTCAAGGCTTCAAAAGAAGCTTCATCCTTTCATTTATTTCTCTGGTTCCCAATTTCCTTTAGGTTTCAACTTGTTAGTCTCTTATTATTTTGTTAAATATTTATTCTTTTAAGAGGTTTAAAAAAAAACATTACACAGTATTTTATTTGTTTCCAGCAAGAGTTTGGTCCAAATCTAGTTTGTTGTTTACTGGAAACAGAAATGTTTGGTTCTTATTCCTATGATAGGAATCATAACATGAAAGTTAACTAATGGAAATGATTAGAACACATCTTTGAACATGGAAGAATAATACAGTGTGGAAAAGTCATCAATTCCAGTGCATAAGAAAAACAAGTTTGGCTTGGGATGTGAGGCACTTATTTCCTTTTTCAAGATACGATTTTTCAGCCTCAAAACTGGTTAGACTGTGTCACCCAGTGGAATTGTCTCACTCTTCACTTCATCCTTAATAGACTCTAATCCCAAAGCCAATATGTCTTAGTCCACTTAAGCTATTATGACAGGAAACCACAGACTGGGTGGCTTATAAACAATAGAAAATTATCCCTCACAGTTCTGGAGGCTGTAAGCCCAAGATTAAGGCACCTGTAGATTTGGTGTTTGGTGAGAGCGTGCTTCTTTCATAAACAGCTGTCTACTTGCTGTGTCCTCAAATGGCAGAAGGTACAAGAGATCTCTCTGAAGACTTTTAGAAGGGCACTAATCCCATTCAGGAGGGCCCCACCCACATGACCTAATCATCTTCTGAAGACCTGCCTCCTCATATTGGACATTAGGATTTAACAAATAAATTTGAGGGGAACAAAAACATGCAGTCTATAACAGTATGAAATCCATGGACGCCTATGAATGGTCAGTTATACAATGGAGGGTCACATCTTGAATAGAGGGGTTAGGAAATACTCCACTCCGTTTTATCTATAATTTTCTCTACTGCTTGAAACTTGTTGAAAGACATGGAATTTTAGGATAAAAAGAGAAATTTTGATTTCATGGTTTATTTTGAAACTTATTATCAAATACATCATTCCTGGGACATGGTAAGTTTGGAATAGACCACAAAAATAATTAATGCTAATAGATATTAAAATAAAGTCTACCGAGAAACAAGAGAGTTGGTTTTTCACTCCCATTCCATGCTAATTAATAAGATTAGTTAGAAGGGTATCATCTACTGTGATTTGTCAACTAGTAGTAAACAGACTTAAATACCAATTTCTTACTTGAAATATGGGTGAAATAAACATTAGGAGAAATAAAGTTTCAATTTTTCATCATGAATGTGACATTAAAAAAATAAGTTCATATTTGCATTGCAATGAGGACTTCTGCGAGAGAATATCAGTCTATAATGAGTGGTAAAATAAGACAGGTGCTAAAACTTACAATGCAGTATTAGTAAAGCTCAGCATCTGTTTCCCAGAAAAGAAGAACATTCAAGCCACTGTTTTTTGGTGAGGAGAGAGACAATAAATATGGAAGTCATCAATTCCAAATAACACAATTTTTAAGATCTTTCTGCCACTTCTGACATTATATGTTAAAAAAATACTTCCAAGAATGTAAATAGAATATTTCCTGTATTTCAGCAGCCAATAGAATATTTCCTGTATTTTGGATATGTTTACTGGTATCTGTAGCTTTACTAAGACATAAAAGTCAACATGTCGATGTGAAATTGGGTAACATGAGGTCTGCAGATTGGTAGAAACTGTACCTTTCAAACATCAGCCTTTATTAGTATTTACCAAATTAATCTTTGGGAGATAATTTGGAAGAACCCCTGTCATATGTTAAAGTTCTAATTTTAAATATTAACTCATTACAAAATTAAAATAAATGGGACATTGTTGAGTGATTTGTAGACACATAGTTTGATTACGGCTCTTTAGAAGACTAACAAACCTGAGGAATTGGCTAATTTGAAGATATTGCTAATGTAGCAGCCTTCTATATATTGATCAATGAAAATTTAAGAATATACTTAATCATATTGGGCCTTAATTCTTTTCACAGAAGTTCCTAGTAGAATAGATGATAACTTGGTAATTCCTTATTCAGGATGCTACAAATCTGTAAGCTTCATGTACTATGCTAATCTGATATACTCAGCTAATTTTTTTTCTCAACCAGAAATTATTTTTTACTGGGCACATTTAGTAGAAGGAGTTTTTCTTTAAATTTCTATCAACCAATGATAAGGGCAGCTGAGGCATCAGGTCCAGAGAAGCTGGGGTTTCCTGCTTGAGCCCAGGCTAGGGTTACCAAGGACTGAAGATTTATTGTCTCAGACAGGCTCAAGAATATCTGGTCATTGTCATGCAGATTCTTCTTATGTTGTTTGTACATGTCTAAAAATAGACATAATTTATTTTTTTTACCATGTCCTACTTTACTTTCCTCATATTTTCTTTCTTTTCTCTCTTCATTTACCCTTTCCTGGTGAAATGATGATGAATAAGCCTAGATTCTTCAACTGCCAGTCAACCCTCCTCTCCTGGACCCAGGGTTGATCTCACAATCACAGCATCAGGTGCCACTGTGGATGGAGGAGACTCAAGTGAGCAGATGAGCCCTTTCTAAGTCTCACCATAAATTTCCAGATTGCTGAACTACTGCCCACTCGTTACCCCGGTTACAGCCCACACACACTGTCTCTTCACACTCATAGATGTTCCTCAATAAAACAAAGTTCATTATTACCAAAGGAATTTTTCTTTTTTGCTTCTCCCTTGAAGGAACAAATTATTCTTGCATTGAACTTGCTGCCTACTCACGCCCAGTCTCCTTTTGTGCCTTCCATGTCTCAAGCCCCGCTCCCTTTGCATTCTCTCTGCACTGCTGAACTTAACAGATTTCCATCTGTGGAGCAGCAAATCAAGGCGGGGCAGCAATACAATAGGCCTTCTTTGGGAAGGACAGAGCGAGGCATCTGTCTTCCCTCCTGGATGCAGCCTGCTTCACTCATTTTACAGCTTTCACAAACTCCCAGCCTTTGTGCTTCCAGAGCTATATATATTTTAAAAGGTATTGATGTAAAAACATCAAGCCATACTAAGTCAAATTTCTTCTGGCTAAAAATATTTGTGATGCTAAGGGCAAAAATAAACCTTTACTAAGCTTCCACAAACATTAATTATTTAGGGGATCAGAAAAGTAATGCCAATAGGTGAAGCTGAGTGGATTTAGACAATAAGGAGTGGGGAGGTCAGTGAGGCACTAGATAGCTAGTCTTATCTAAAAGGGGTCAGGGACTTCCCTGGTGGCACAGTGGTTAAGAATCCGCCTGCAAATGCAGGGGACACAGGTTTGATCCCTGGTCCGGGAAGATCCCACATGCTGTGGAGCAACTAAGCCTACGCGCCACAACAATTGAGCCTGCACTCTAGAGCCTGGGAGCCACCTCTACTGAGCCCGTGTGCCACAACTACTGAAGTTTGTGTGCTTCGAGCCCGTGCTCCTCAACAAGAGAAGCCACTGCAATGAGAAGACTGTGCACCACAGAGAAGAGCTTGCCACAACTAGAGAAAGCCCGCACACCGTTAATGAAGACCCACTGCAGCCAAAGATAATAAATAAATAAAAATAAATAAAAATAAAAATAAAAGGGGTCAAAGCCAATTGTAAAATGGCCAAGACAAATTTTTCAAGGACCAGATTCTGCTGATGAAGCCATCGGTTTGCAAAACGTTTGAATATTTATATGACATGTACCCAAAGCTAAGTTTTAATAATATACGCTAAGTATTTCTGTGCATCTATAATGCATACCATCACCAGCCCAGGAAACCAACCTTTGTGCTGATGTTCCATCTACAACGTCTATATCCAAACTAACTCTGTGTAAAGAAGTGAGCTCCCCAAGGCTCCAGCTGAATTTCTGCTCTGGTTTCTCCAAGTCAATCAAACAAGCTGACTTCCTGCATTAATTTTCCAGTAGAACTGTCATCTGCAAGCAAGGTCTGCTGCTTTCCCCAGGGGCAGTGCTTTCCCCCAGCGTGATGATCTCTTACATGTCTAGAGAAGATAGACTTGAAATGCTGTTACTCGAAAGAAACTGATGGTTCAGAAGTGCTGCTGGAACACAAGGAGAAAATAGTTTGTTCATGTTCCATTGCTACAGAAAATACTTAGGGTGCCTAGTCATTCAGGTAGAGAAACAACTTTAGATTTTAGATACATAAATCAGAAAAAAAAATGCTAACCCCTCATAGTAGGGGGGCTGCGGTTTATAACAAAGCCAACCGTCCTCAGCCAGTAAAGGATAGGATGTCCTATTTTTTTGGATTCTAGACATAATTACCTGAAACCAAGATCGCGCTGCAGGAGTGGGAGGCCTCATCTCCCCAGCCTTGAAGTGCAGGAATAACTATAGGGCCCCCAGAGAGCCCTGCACATTCTGGACTACTCTGTCTTTGTCTTAAAAGAGACAATCCAAATAAACAAGGGCCCTTGGAAATAGGAAAAAAAAATTTGGGGGGAAAATATTTTTAGAAAACAAATATCTAACCTAAACTTTCCTGCTTTCCACTTTATTCTCTCACATTCATTCATGAAACTTAACTTTAAACCAGAGGATGTTTGCATTCAGGGAAAGA
>NW_006788722.1:1788270-1789285 GCF_000442215.2 Lipotes vexillifer
GAGAGATCATGCTAAGCTTTGCCCGCATCTTGTCCTCTCCATTTTGGGACAGGCTGTGGCTGTGGAGCATACAGTTTGCCCTTCTTTTGACTATCCTGGCCTGATTCTGGGATGGGCCAGTAATCCAGGCTTCTAGCCCCATTGGGCTTTCTTTTAATTTGGTCCAGTTCAGGCTTCCCTGACTGAACCAGAGGGAAGACAGCTGCTGCCTTTTCCTTCAACTGTTGCTTAGCTTTCAGGGTGAGCTGTTTACAGACCTAAAAAGATTTCTTGGATACCAAAGGTTAAACAAAAGTAGCAGGATAAAATCCTTGTCTTTTCTGTTAAAATAAAAAAAAAGAAAGAAAATATTAACACATGCAAAGTAGTTTTAAAATAGCATTTGATGTTGCCAGTATGGAGCATTTAATAGGATAATGAATCCTCAATTATCCCACAAACATATACAATTCAGATGACACATGCATTCACTGGTACTCCTGACCTTAGGATAATAGTTATATTTATTAAGTATCCACTAGTGTCAGCCCAAAATATATATTAACTTACTAGGTCTAAAAACAACTCAAGAAGGCAGATATTATTACAAACATCTTCATTTTAGGGGTGGGATAATTAAGGTACAAAAAGACAGAGTAAATTGCCTAAGGTCCAACAGCTAGCAAGTGCCAGCACTAGGAATTTAACTCGAAGTTTCTGTTCTTTCCACTTAGACATTCCACAGCCTCAAAGGATTGAGGGGTCTTAATCCCTTCAAGAGGCCCCATACTTGCTCCATGAATGCAAAGCATGAGCCCTGACCCCAACATGACTGTTGCTAAACCTCACCGAGTTCACATGCAGGCTGTCTCAGTTTTCCTTTAGGGACAAGGAAATGATTCTTGTGTGAAATAAACCGCACAAAAATCCCCCAAACTCAACAATATCTGGTATCTGTCTTCTCTTGGGAAGGAAATTGATGATTTATAGCCACACAGGTGGGGGTTTTCAGGCTTTAGAGAAGGGGAAGGGAAAG
>NW_006788722.1:1789295-1791585 GCF_000442215.2 Lipotes vexillifer
ATATACTTCCATAAAAACACCCATCAGAGCTGTGTATCAGTACAGCTGTCCTGGAGAGACAACATGCAAGTGTCTGGCTCAGTGCCTGTGTACAATAAGTGCCTGATAATTGGTGAACGCTCTCCTGACGGTCGAACAGTTCTGTTCTGTGGGGGAGGGGAGGTTGAGAGGGATTCAAGACTCCGGCAGGATTGTCTAAATGCATGGATTATCAACTCTTTCTTATCTAACTCTCAAGTGGGAGCTTTGCTCTCAAGTCTTATTTAACATCTCACCTCCTGTTTTAAATTATTCTCATGTAGCCAAGGCAACAAAATTTAACATTCTCATTTTACCCTTTTTCTTTGGTCCAGCCTATCTGACCTCTTCTGTTCAGTTTCCCAGTCACCCCCGCCAAAGATTAATACTGTTTTAATTACTACCCCACTAATCTGGAAAAGCTGAGAAAGCCAGTCAAAAAGTCTTCAAGAAAGTACAGCTCTTCTCATTAGTATTATTATTCAGTGAGGGAGCCTATTAATTCCAAGAATATTCCTGAAATAATTAAATTTGCCAAACAGATGCTTAGGTTCAGGAATAAAAGACAGAAGATGTGAAAGATGTAGCACAGTTCCTGGTACAGAGAACACACTGAACAAACGTTAGTTGTCTTTCTCCACAAAGTCCTACTCACAGAGCTTATGAAAATATTAAAAGAGGTGATGTGTATTCAAATGTGTTCTAGAGAGTAAAGCTCGATGTAAGTAACCTATTCTTAATACAATTCTGTGGTTGAAAGTTAACTTATTGCCTCTCCTCGTTGCCAACCCTCTCCTGCCACTTCTTCTCAATCCTCGAGGTTTTGGGTCACTCTGTCCTACTTTGCCCCAGTCACATTGACTATTGTAGTCTTAATAGTCACATTGATGATCCTTCCAGAACCTTAGCCTCTTGGTTCCTTGACTTCTTCCCTCCCGTTATCTTGCCCTCCACACTCCCTTAGACACTTACTTTACAATCTCAACTGTAACCATCCTCCTCTCTGCTGCCCCCTTCTTTTTTCAGCTGCTTCATTTACTGTCTCCCATCCAACCACCCATTGACTCACTAGGATCCAATGTCCTTCACTGCCTCATGCCTTCACTTACCCAGATTAACTTCCAGAGCAAACCATTTCAACCAGGCCCTAGGATATTCCTTCAAACCCTCAGTCTCTCTCTTGTGTACTGAGTTCTTGGAAGAAGCCTCCTTCCTGTCCACACCTCCACCCAGGCTCTTAACTACTCACTGTGCTGCCACCGGAATGCTGTGAAAAAGGAAAGAGCCATATGTGACTCAGTAACATTTAATGAAGTAATTACATCGTCACGTTCATGACAAATTGCCCAGCAAGAGTGCTAACGTTATGATCTCAGCTACAGTTTTCCTCTGGCAGAGGAAAGGGTCTCCCAGGTTTCTCCAGGTGGTCAGTTGTAAATCCTAACCTGGCTGATTGCAGGGTGTTAGCTGCCACCATGCCCTTTCCTCTGAGGTTTACAGGTGAGAGTGGGAGAACGTTCAAAGCAGAGGAAACACATCTAAAAGCTCTGATGGGGGAAAGAGCCTCTTGTATTGTTGTGTTTCCGGAAGGGAAAAGTGGCCATTGTGACTGAAGAGCCAGGAGGAGAAGGAATAAAAAAGTATAACTCTGTAGGTGTGAATCAGTCCTGCAGGCAACACAGGCCATGGTTAGAAATTTAGACTGGTTTCTGTGTGTGGTAGAAAATCCTTGGATAGAGTTGTCTAAAATTTTAAACTGATTAGTCTGGCTGATGTGTGAGGAAATGATTTATAAGGACCAAAGCAGATGTTAAAGAGAAATGAGGAAGCTATTGTAGGAAACCAGGTGATAAATGATTGCACTTGGACTGGGGCCCTGAGCAATGGAATGGAGAAGAGAATTGCCAACTATTTTAGGGGCAGAAATGACCAGATGTGTGTGACATATTGGATGTAGGGAGTGTGAGAGAAAGAAAGGATTCAAGGATAATTCTTAGGGTTTTTGGTTTATGCAGTGGATGTGAAGACTGAGACAAGCAAATGTTGGGAGGAGGGCACACAATCAAGAATGGGCTTTGGGCTTCCCTGGTGGCGCAGTGGTTGAGAGTCCGCCTGCTGATGCAGGGGACACGGGTTCGTGCCCCGGTCCGGGAAGATGCCACATGCCGCGGAGCAGCTGCGCCTGTGAGCCACGGCTGCTGAGCCTGCGCGTCCGGAGCCTGTGCTCCGCAACAGGAGAGGCCACAACAGTGAGAGGCCCACGTACCTCAAA
>NW_006788722.1:1791595-1799869 GCF_000442215.2 Lipotes vexillifer
AAAAAAAAAAAAAAAAAAAAAAAAAAAGAATGGGTTTTGTTTTGTTTTGTTTTTATTTAATTAATTTATTTTAAAGTTTGAAATATTTTTAACTGAGGTACAGTTGGTTTAAAATGTGTTAGTTTCAGGTGTAGAGCAAAGTGATTCAGTTATATACATATATGTTTATTTATTCTTTTTCTGGTTCTTTTCCATTACAGGTTATTATAGGGCTTCCCTGGTGGTGCAGTGGTTGAGAGTCCACCTGCCGATACAGGCATACGGGTTCATGCCCCGGTCCAGGAAGATCCCACATGCCGCGGAGCAGCTGGGCCCGTGAGCCATGGCCGCTGAGCCTGTGCATCCGGAGCCTGTGCTCTGCAACAGGAGAGGCCACAACAGTGAGAGGCCCGCATACCGCAAAAATAAATAAATAAATAAATAATAATAATAATCCATTATAGGTTATTATAAAATATAGAGCATACTTCCCTGTGCTATACTGTAGGTCCTTGTTGGTTATTTATATATAGTAGTGTGTATATGTTAATCCCAAATTTCTAATTTACCCCTCCCCACCTTTCCCCTTTGGTAACCATAAGTTTGTTTTCTATGTCTGTGGGTCTATTTCTGTTTTGTAAATAAGTTCATGTGTATCACAGACATGTTAAGTTGGGGAGAACTGTAGGACCTGCAAATGATGATACCAGTTGGCAGTTGTTTATAAGACTGAAACTCAGAGAGGCAGTTAGACTGGAAACACCAAGTTGGGCATCGATGGTGTGTAGAAGGCACTTAAAGCCGCAGGGAAGAGGGAGATAACTTAGGTGGAAAATTGTAGAAGGAAGACCTCAGAGCCCAGGATCAAGCATGACAAACACCAACTTTGAAAGGTTAAATGTAGAAGGAGAACTAACAACAGATACAGAAAAAGAACCAGGAGAGGAGATAACCTGCAGAATCTGCTTGAGTTACTAGAAAGGACACATGGTGGCATCTAAGCTTCTGTTTCTGAAGAACAGAGAGACACGTGCTCACTAAAGTCTGAGCTTTCTTCTAATATGATTTCCCCACATACTCCACATCTCCTAGGCTTGACTCCAAATTAAACTGAGGGATACACTTTTAGGTATTTAGTCTAGGAAAGAGAATTTGTGGGGCAAAGAGGTAGGGAACCACAGCCTGAAGATTGTCAAAAAAGATCAAAAGAAATTATATTTTCCATCATCTCTCTGCGCCCTAGTCTCCTATTTTTACTTTCAGGAAAACATGATTTCTAAGTCTTTTCTTATTCTTAATTCAAAAAGAAAAAAATGAGAGGGAGGAAGAAAGGGAAAATAGTACAGAGAAGTTGAACTAAATGATAATTTCTTGACTAGATTATATATTTATAATTCATAATCAAATCAAGAAGATTGTCTTTGCCACTGTTATTCACTGAATATTATTAGTACAAACATTGCACTAAGCATCTTTTCTGGGATATATGGAATTCTTAAATAAAGTTGCAGGAAAATGGAAAACAGCCTCTGGGAACCATCTGAAAGTGCTAGGAGAAGATGTCTAGCACAGCGTCATACACAGAACTCAATGTAATGAGGTATACTGATGATTCAACAAGGAGGCAAGTATTCCCTGTCCTTCAATAACCTTTTTTTCTCTATTTTTCCTCCACTTTCCTGGAGCAATATCTGATTAATAATGAGAAACTGGAGATTTCTCTGGACCTGGGAATGCAGCCAGTAGTTTTCTATGCAAGACGTCATTGAGACAGTCTGGGATCTGTGAACAAAGAAAATAGGAGTAAGAGCAAGAAAGTGGAGAATCGATGGTCTGGAGTCTATTGGGAATTGCGTAAGTGCCACTGCTCTTAGTTTGCTTATATTCTGGATTCGGTGTGGCACTTCAGCAGAGTAGTCAAATATAAAGGAGTCAGTGACAGCCGAAAGAGAAATCCATGTTGGTTTTAGGGTATTTTGTTGTTTTGTTTGTTTTAACAGAAAATTTGTTTCCACGTAGTCCTTGTAGTGGACCCTAGTAATCCCCACCTGGTATTCACCCTTTGTAGAGTTTCTTCTTACACCATATCAGGAGCTCTCTGTGTGGCCATTAGAATATGGCAGAAGTGTTGGCAGCACATGACTTCCAGTTAGGTTGTAAAAGGCATTGGACATCTACCTTACTCTCTTTTGGATTGTCACTCTGATGGAAGCTAGCTGCTGTGATGTGAAGGTGCTCAAGCAGCTCCGTGGAGAGATGTATGTGGAGAGGGACTCAAAGCTCCATCCAGTAAGTATGTAATGAGCCATCTGGGAAGCAGATGCTCCAGCCCCTTCGGATGATTGCAGCCATGGCCAAATCTTGATGCCACCTCATGGAGAGACCCTGAGTCAGAACCACCTACCCTGAGAAGTTGCTCCCAGATTCAGATAATGTGAGATAATAAATGTTGTTCTAAGCTGTTACATTTTGGGGGGCAACATATAAGCACCAATAGACAGCTAATGCAAGCCTTTTTGTACACAGAGCTGGAAATAGTACTTGGTAAGTCTTGGCCCTAAAGAAGCACGTGGCAAATGAAGAAAGTATAAGGTGGCAATCCTTGGAGTTAGACAGACACTTAGATGTAAATCAACTGTAGGAACTAAGAAAAATTTCATTGAAGCAGGCAGAATTTCACAAATGGAGAACATTCAACATTCCATGCAGCAGGCAGAACCAGGGAGGACTGTCAGGGAATTTCAAGGTCAGGAGCACACTTACAGGCAGACCGGGTGACAACCAGAAGCCTATCAGCTGGCAGTGCTCTCATGTCCTGGCAGGCTGCACCAGGAAAGAGTCTTATAGCAGACGAAGGCCCCAGAGAGAAGCTGGGCCTAATGGAGAGGATGCCACTTCCTGAGAGAAGATGGATACAAGGAAAGATGGACTGAGGACAGGGTTGTCAAGAAGAGGTTCAAGTGCAGGGAAAGTACATGGATTCAGAGATAATAATGGGTGTACAAAGTAGGGTCAAAACTGGGGACTCAATCCAGCTGTTAGGAAAGGCCCTTGAGGTCAGAACACAATTAGTGGAGAAGCTGACTTGTTGCTGAATCCCTCAGAAATTAACTGAAGCTCCTATGAATGGGATGAATCCACCTGCCTAACTTCAATAGTGGTCACTGAGCCTAAGACAGAGCTACATCTGTAGGCGGGGATCCAGGTCTGAGAGGGAGACAGGGCTGGAGAAGCAGAACTGTAGGCAGACTCTATGAGCTTAGATTGTTTCTCTGATTCATACATATAGCTTACAACAGCTGGGCCTACTTCTCCTGTTTTATCCTTAAGGGTGTAAGAATAGAATCTCGATTTTTTTGTTTCACCCCAAAGTAGAATTATTTCCACTTCAACATTTGCTGGATAATGTAGTTCAGTTTTTTTTCTCTTTCTTTTTTCTCTTTCTGTTTTCATGATTCATTATCTGTGGGAACTATGGAGTGATAATAATCTTTACATTTGTAGAAGCACTTTATAATTTCCAAAGTACTTACAACTGATTTATTCCACTCATCCACTTTGGAGGGAGACAGAGCGATTATTATCAACGTCAGATTGCAGATGAGGGAACAGACATCCCGATGTGTTACATAGCTTGCCTGAAGTCTCTTAGATGGTAAGTAGGAAAGCTACAATGAAAATGCAAGTTTTCTGATTTCTAAACTAGTGTTTAAATGTCTTATGACCTTTTAAAACCTATTCAAAATAGTAGTCAATCATTAAAAGTGTTTACGTTTAGTATTTGGGGATAAAGTTTATTGTGTTTTCCTTAATTATTACTTTAATAATCTCATCCAGAAACCAAAAGGCCAGCTAATGATCCTTTAGATATTGACCTACATGATTCTGGCCTCCATAGGTTCTGGCCTCTGATTCCTAGAGGAAGTGGTCCAGAATCATCAAATACAAACACTGGATCCTGGTCCCTCATTTTAAACCTAAGATTCTATGTAATACTCTTATTGTGGCAATGACATTAAAAAAAAGGGGAAAATCAAGTAAGAAATATGGCCTCAAACTTAGTAGGTTCATTGCACATTGAAAGTTAAATACTTTCTTCTCTGTCTCTCCATCCATCCGTCTCTCTCTCACATATATATGATATTGTATTAATATAACATATATTCATATGTATATTTAGATAGGTATTTGTATATTTATCAAAATGTTACTTGTCCTTCTTATATTGTTTTGATGAATTTGAAATGAATTACTCTAAGAAACTTTGAAACTATTTGTCACAATCAGATATTTGTATCTTATCTACATGGGGAGAACGGAAAGATATAGGGAGAACAATTGAAATAATAAATATCCTCAAGGAATATGCATCTAACCAATAAAGTGTGTAGACTCACGCCAATTGCAATGCAGGGTAATGTGCATGAAACTGTGGAATATTACAGATAATTCCCAATGAGCATCAGTTATGCGCTGATACATTTGATGCTTTTCCCAGAGGAAACTGAGGGGAGACTCAGTAACTTTCACAGAGCAGACTCTGAAGTAATACCTGTGCCTCAGATTTCATAGCATCATTAAGTATATATTTAGCAACCTATGTAATAAAGTCATACTGTGGTAGTTTGGAGAAACTAGAAATTGCTTTTCAGACTTCATCTAAATAATTCTTTAAATTTTTTATAGTGATAAAATATACATAACATACACATTTATCATTTTAACCATTTTTAAGCATCCAGTTCAGTGGCATTAAGTACATTGTTGTGCAACCATCACCCCCATCCATCTCCAGAGCTTTATCATCATCCTAAACTGAAACTCTGTGCCAATTAAACAATAACTCCCCATTCTTTCCTCCCCCAGAACCAGAACATGGTAACCACTATTCTACTTTTGTCTCTATAAAGTTTACTACTCTGGAGACCTCATATAAGTGGAATCTCACAATTATTTGTCTTTTTGTGTCTGGTCTTATTTCACTTAGCATAATATCTTCAAGGTTCATCCGCGTTGTAGCTTATACCAGGATTTCATTTCTTTTTGAGGCTGAATAATATTTTATTGTATATATATACCCATTTTGTTTATCCATTTATCCATAGATGGACATTTGGGAATAACTCCTAAGAGCATCATTATGCAAATATCTGTTCTAGTTCCTGATTTCAGTTCTTTTGTGTTTATATCCAGAAGTGGAACTGCTGGATCAAATGGTAATCTTATTAATTTTTTGAAGACCCACTATACTCTTTTCCACAGTGGTTGTACCATTTTACATTCCAGCAATGCTCAAGAGTTTCAATTTTTCCACATCCATGTCAACACTTGTTATTGGATTAGCACCTTTTTAAAAGAGGCCGCAGAGAGTTCTCATCCCTTCCACCATGTGATTCCATAGGGAGAAGTCAGCTGTCTATGAACCAGGAAGCAGGCCCTCACTACATACTGACTCTGCCAGCACCTTGGTCTTAGATCTCCCAGACCCTGGAACTGTGAGAAATAAATGTCTGTTGCATACAAGTCACCCAGTCTATGGTATTTTGTTATAGTGGCCCAGACTGATGGAGACCCTGGGCTTCATCAGTGCATGCCTGGTCCCCGACTGCAGGCCTCTTCTCCTCACAGCCGAGAGCACTTGACTTTCATCAGTGGGCACAACATCACCCCTGGGAGGAGAGGCTGGTGGGCCAGGCACACAAGTCCCACTCTTACGAGAGTCTGCTTCTGAGATCTGGGAATTTTGAAGCCCTCATTTCCTTCAACTCCCTCAGCACCCTGTATGCTTCTAATATAACATGTTGATTCTAATCTTTTACCATAAGTGTCTTGCCGTAATAGATTTTAAGCATATTGAGTCCAAGAATCATTTATTTCTTACTTTTGTGCCTCTTAAATTGGGCACAGTTCTTGGATTATCATATGATCTCAGTAAATATTTATACTTTTCAAATATATATATATGCACACACACAGGTACACACCACACACACGTGTATACACATATCACATTTGCTTTTACTGAGCATCCAGCACAAAACTATTACTCTGGAGGAAGAGAGATGATTTTTAGTGGTCAGTTAGCAGTCTTAGCTATCTTTTGTTTCCAGTTGTAATTTCCATCTTGTGTTTTATTTCTGTGCTTAAGACATTTTTTTTCTGTAAAATTCACTGTCCTCCTCTAACTAGTCCTGATTCCCAGTATCTTTCTTGCCACTATTTCATGAGGCTCAGTGTCCAGTGCCTGGGTTCTGTAGTCAGCAGTGAGTAGACTCCCCAATGTTTCCTTTCTGCCAGATCTGCCACATGCAGATCCTGGTTTGTTTCCCACCAGGTCCTTTGGGTTTCTGGGTCATCCTATAGTTTATGTTGAATTTTCCAGATATTTGCTGTAGTTGTTGACCTGCAACCTGCATGCTACACACACTTGCCAGACTGGTTCTCCTCTCTTACCTGGGACTGTACTTCCACTGCTCACATAGACATATCCTGAGCTCTAGATCACTGTATGCTCTGTAACGGAAACCTAGCAAACTCAGTGACTCTTAAAAATTTGGAGGGTTATAAATCCATTTTGAGCAGTTGATGAGAACTGTAAGCCCTCTCTGCAGAAAAAAGTATGCAAATTCACATAAAATTTTGCATCTAATTTCAAGAGGTAAATGGACTTTTGAACTGAAGGTCTAGTGACCTGGCAGATCCAGGGTGGGTCAGGAGAAGTAGGGCAGTAAAGCCGTCACTACGGTGGACACCAAGTGACATCTCAATTGTCCTTACTAGACAGGAAAGGGATTGTAGACTTTAGTTTGCAATGGAGGACTGCTAGCTCTGGGCGGAAATTATTCAGTAGGACAAGACTCCTTTTACATGTGATTTTAAAAATATGTATAAAAGTTACTTTCAAAAATTATAGTTTCCAAAGAGGTTTCTAGAATAGCCTGCAATGTTGTGTTTACTGAACAAGAAAAAGGAGTACGTTCTATCTGTCAGCAGGGGACTATTGCCACCTTCCGCTTAATGACTTCAGTGTTGAACAGAAGCGTGAGCAAAGTGAAAAACCCACAATCTAAGATTTTAAACATGTATCAATAATCATGAGTTAATGGGGAATGAAAAGGAGAGAATTTAATCGAACAGAGACAGCTTCAGACTTTTGTGAATGTCAGTTTTGCAAGTGATTTGTAAGATTGAGCTGGAAAGAAAAGCAAAATCAAAAAGAATGTTTGGATTTCACTGCTGTTAAAAGGAAAAAAGAAGAATCTTGTGGAGGTTCGAACTGAAGTTTTCCAAAACATTCTTTTTCACACAGAAGTTAATCAGCCTCGGTTATATAATTCTGAGGTGAATTAGGTGAAAGCTTTTCAATATCTTATGCACTGGTAATGAGGACTAAGCCCACAGAGGATATGTAATATGCATACGTCAATATTACATATTTAGGTTTTCTCATTTTGCAAACTATTGCAAAAACATCACGTTGTAGTCACAAGATACTAGTCAGACTCCAGTGATACATTACCTATTCTTGTGAAGCAAAGTAAATATCGCAGGCTACCAGGATAACAACATTTGTCAAAGAATGAATTTCCTAACAGTTTCAGATAATGGAAAATAATCTGACTCATCCATGACAAACAGTTTAATCTTGAAGGGAACAATTATTTTTGGTAATATGAAATGAAAATTAATAGAGAATAACTATTACCTAGATAACTAGGTAAAAGCTATTTCTTTTATTTATTTATTTATTTTTGGCTGCGTTGGCTCTTCATTGCTGTGCGCGGGCTTTCTCTAGTTGCCGCGAGTGGGGACAACTCTTCATTGTGGTGCGCGAGCTTCTCATTGTCATGGCTTCTCTTTGTTGCGGAGTGTGGGCTCTAGGTGTGTGGGCTTCAGTAGTTGTGGCACGCGGGCTCAGTAGTTGTGGCTCATGGCTCACAGCTTATTTGCTCCGCAGCATGTGAGATCTTCTCAGACCAGGGCTCCAATCTGTGTCTCCTACATTGACAGGCGGATTCTTAACCACTGTACCACCAGGGAAGTCCAAAAGCTATTTCTTGAATAAATTTTGAGTGATTATTCCCATTTTATTCAAAGTGAATTTTAAATAATTTCTTTTTCAACTTTTTCATATCTGTCATAAGAAATCTAGAGCTCAATTACACTTATGCTTTCCTTTCTTTAAGTAACGTGAAAATAAATAAATGAATAAATGTTCTTTCCTTGTCCAATTCTGCCTTCCTTGCTTAAGAATTCTCATCCTTTAGTTTTGAGGAGAAAATAAAATCCTCTTTC
>NW_006788722.1:1799879-1809438 GCF_000442215.2 Lipotes vexillifer
TCTTTCCCTTTCCCCGAGTAATTCTCTGTTTCTGCTTATATCACTATAAACAGGAGAAGCTCTTGAAAAAAGCAATTAAAAATGTAATAGACTCTCCTACTATTCACCAACATCCAATGCTGTACACATGTAGGCCCATGGGAGGATTACACTTTTCAAACCCCTTGCATTTGAGTGGGGTCATGTGACTGGTTCCAGCTAGTGGATTGTGGGTCAATTCCATAGCTGAACATTTAATTCCCAGTGCCAGACACTCCAAAGGATTCTTCTGCTACCACATGTGTAAAGATGGAGCTGCCATTGGCTTGGATTCTTGAGGCACTAAGATGAAAAGAGCAGTGAGCCACACACATTGGTTACTGGCATAAGCTTTGTTGTTTTAACCACTGAAATTTTGGGAGAGTTAGTTAGCACAATATAGCCAAAGCTATTCTAACTAATACAGAGAGAACAATTAATAATAGTTCTAATAAAACAACAAACAATGTTTCTAATACAAGCTGATATGGATTTGATGTGTGTCAGACATTTAAAACTACCTTGTAAGATAATTATTAATATGATCTCTATTTTATAGATGAGGCAACTGAAACCCTTAGAGATTAAATAACAAGATTACCCAGGGGAGCCTCAAGATGGCAGAAGGGTAAGACATAGAGATCACCTTCCTCCCCACAAATACATCAGAAATACACCTACATGTGGAACAACTCCTACAGAACACCTACTGAACACAGGCAGAAGACCTTAGACCTCCCAAAAGGCAAGAAACTCCCCACGTACCTGGGTAGGGCAAAAGAAAAAAGAATAAACAGAGACAAAAGGATAGGGACGGGACCTGCACCAGTGGGAGGGAACTGTGAAGGAGGAAATGTTTCCACACACTAGGAAGGCCCTTCGCGGGCAGAGACTGCGGGTGGCTGAGGGGGAAGCTTTGGAGCCACGAAGGAAATGGCAGCGACAGGGGTGCGGAGGGCAAAGCGGAGAGATTCCCGCACAGAGGAGCGGTGCCGACCAGCACTCACCAGCCCGAGAGGCTTGTCTGCTCACCCGCCGGGGCGGGCGGGGGCTGGGAGCTGAGGCTCGGGCTTCAGTCGGAGCGCCGGGAGAGGACTGGTGTTGGCGGCGTGAACACAACCTGCAGGGCGTTAGTGCACCATGGCTAGCCGGGAGGGAGTCCGGGGAAAAGTCTGGACCTGCTGAAGAGACAAAAGACTTTTTCTTGACTCTTTGTTTTGCAGTGCACAAGGAGAGGGGATTAAGAGTGCCACCTAAACAAGCTCCAGAGATGGGCGCGAGCCGCGGCTAACAGCGAGGACCCCGAGAGACGCTAAGGCTGCCTCTGCTGCAGCAGGCTCACCCCACATTCCGTACCCCTCCCTCCCCCAGCCCTGAGTGAGCCAGAAACCCCTAATCAGCTGCTACTTTAACTCCATTCTGTCTGAGCTGGGAGAGATGCCCTCAGGTGACCTACACGCAGAGGCAGGGCCATATCCAAAGCTGAACGCCAGGAGCTGTGTGAACAAAGAAGAGAAAGGGAAATTTCTCCCAGCAGTCTCAGGAGCAGCAGATTAAATCCCCACAATCAACTTGGTGTACACTGCACCTGTGGAATACCTGAATAAACAACGAATCATCCCAAAGTGAGGTGGTGGACTTTGGGAACAATGATATATATATATATATATTTTTTTTTTTTTCCCGTTTTCTCTTTTTGTGAGTGTGTATGTGTATGCTTCCATGTGATTTTGTGTGTATAGCTTTGCTTTTACCATCTCTCCTAGGGTTCTCTCTGTCCATTTTTTTGTTTGTTTCTTTGTTTGCTTTAGTATAGTTTTTAACGCTTGTTATCATTGGTGGATTTCTTCCTTGGTTTCGTTGCTCTCTTCTTTCTCTCTTTTTTTTTGTTACTTAAAATTTTTAATAATTATTATTTTTTAAATAACTTTATTTTATTTATGTCTTTCTTTCTTTCTTTCTTTCTTTCTTTCTCTTTCTTTTTTTCTCCCTTTTATTCTGAGCCGTGTGGATGACAGTGTCTTGGTGCTCCAGCCAGGCATCAGGGCTGTACCTCTGAGGGGGGAGAGCCAAGTTCAGGACATTGGTCCACCAGAGACCTCCCAGCTCCAAGTAATATCAAATGGTGAAAATCTCCCAGAGTTCTCCATCACAATGTCAAGACTCAGCTCCACTCAAAACCCATCAAGCTCCAGTGCTGGACACCCTATGCCAAACAACTAGCAAGACAGGAAGAAAACCCCACCCATTTGGAGAGAGGGTGCCTAAAATCATAAGGTCACAGACAACACAAAACACACCAACAAATGTGGACTTGCCCACCAGGAACACAAGATCCAGCCTTATCCACCAGAACACAGGCACTAGTCCCTTCCACCAGGAAGCCTACCCAACCTACTAAATCAACCTTAACCACTGGGGGCAGACACCAAAAACAACGGGAACTACGAACCAGCAGCCTGCAAAAAGGAGACCCCAAACACAGTAAGTTAAGCAAAATGAGAAGACAGAGAAACACACAGTAGATGAAGGAGCAAGGCAAAGACCCACCAGACCTAACAAATGAAGAGGAAATATGCAGTCTACCTGATAAAGAATTCAGAATAATGATAGTAGAGATGATCCAAAATCTTGGAAATAGAATGGAGAAAATACAAGAAACGTTTAACAGGGACCTAGAAGAACTAAAGAGCAAACAAACAATGATCAACAACACAATAAATGAAATTAAAAATTCTCTAGAAGGAACCAATAGCAGAATAACTGAGGCAGAAGAACAGAGAAGTGACCTGGAAGATAAAATAGTAGAAATAACTATTGCATAGCAGAATAAAGAAAAAAGAATGAAAAGAATTGAGGACAGTCTCAGAGACTTCTGGGACAACATTAAACACACCAACATTTGAATTAAAGGGGTCCCAGAAGTTGAAGAGTAAAAGAAAGGGACTGAGAAAATATTTGAAGAGATTACAGATGAAAACTTCCCTAATACGGGAAAGGAAATAGTTAATCAAGTCCAGGAAGCACAGAGAGTACCATACAGGATAAATCCAAGGAGAAACATGCCAAGACACATATTAATCAAACTATCAAAAATTAAATACAAAGAAAAAAATATTAAAAGCAGCAAGGAGAAAACAACAAATAACATACAAGGGAATCTCCATAAGGTTAACAGCTGATCATTCAGCAGAAACTCTGCAAGCCAGAAGGGAGTGGCAGGACATATTTAGTGTGATGTGATGAAAAAGAAAAGTGATGAAAGAGAAAAACCAACAATCAATATTACTCTACCCAGCAAGGATCTCACTCGGATTTGACTGAGAAATTAAAACCTTTACATACAAGCAAAAGCTAAGAGAATTAAGCACCACCAAACCAACTTTAAAAAAAAATGCTAAAGGAAATTCTCTACACAGGAAACACAAGAGAAGGGAAAGACCTACAATAACAAACACAAAACAATTAAGAAAATGGTAACAGGAATGTACATATCCATAATTATCTAAACGTGAATGGATTAAATACTCCAAGCAAAAGACACAGGCTTGCTGAATGAATACAAAAACAATACACATATATATGCTGTCAACAGAGACTCACTTCTGACCCAGGGACACATATAGACTGAAAGTGGGGAGATGGAAAAAGATATTCCATGCAAATGGAAATCAAAAGACAGCTGGAATAGCAACTCTCATATCAGACAAGATAGACTTTAAAACAAAGACTATTAGAAGCAACAAAGAAGGACACTACATAAAGATCAAGGGATCAACCCAAGAAGAAGATACAACAATTGTAAATATTTATGCACCCAACATCGGGGCACCTCAATACATAAGGCAGATACTAACAGCCATAAAGGGGAAATGGTCAGTAACACAATCATAGTAGGGGACTTTAACACCCCAATTTCATCAATAGACAGATCATCCAAAATGAAAATAAATTAGGAAACACAAGCTTTAAATGATACATTAAACAAGATGGACTTAATTGAAATTTATAGGTCATTTAACCAAAAACAACAGAATACACTTTCTTCTCAACTGCTCATGGAACATTCTCCAGGATAGATCCTATCTTGGGTCACAAATGAAGCCTTGGTAAATTTAAGAAATTTGAAATTGTATCAAGTACCTTTTCCGAACACAGTACTATAAGACTAGATATCAATTACAGGAAAAAATCTGTAAAAAATACAAACGCATAGAGGCTAGACAATACACACTTAATAACCAAGAGATCACTGAAGAAATCAAAGAGGAAATAAAAAAAATACTTAGAAACAATTGACGATGAAAACCCAATGACCCAAAACCTATGGGATGCAGCAAAAGTAGTTCTAAGAAGGAAGTTTATAGCAATACAATCCTACCTTAAGAAACAAGAAACATCTCAAATAAACAACCTAACCCTACACCAAAAGCAATTAGAGAAAGAAGAACAAAACCCCCTAAAGTTAGCAGAAGGAAAAAATCATAAAGATCAGATCAGAAATAAATGAGAAAGAAATGAAGGAAACGATAATAGAGATCAATAAACCTAAAAGCTGGTTCTTTGAGAAGATAAACAAAATTGAGAAACCACTAGCCAGACTCATCAAGAAAAAAAGGGAGAAGACTCAAATCAATAGAATTAGAAATGAAAAAGGAGAAGTAACAACTGACACTGCAGAAATACAAAGGATCATGAGAGATTACTACAAGTAACTATATGCCAATAAAATGGACAACCTGGAAGAAATGGACGCATTCTTAGAAAAGCACAACCTTCCGAGACTGAACCTGGAAGAAATAGAAAATATAAACAGACCAATCACAAGCACTGAAAATGAAACTGTGATTAAAAATGTTCCAACAAACAAAAGCTCAGGACCAGATGGCTTCACAGGTGAATTCTATCAAACATTTAGAGAAAAGCTAACACTCATCATTCTCAAACTCTTGAAAAAAAATTACAGAGGAAGGAAGACTCCCAAACTCATTCTATGAGGCCACCATCACCCTGATACCAAAACCAGACAAAGTTACTACAAAAAAAGAAAATTACAGACCAATATCACTCATGAATATAGATGCAAAAATCCTCAATAAAATACTAGCAAAAAGAACCCAACAGTGCATAAAGAGGGTCATACACCATTATCAAGAGGGATTTATCCCAGGAATGCAAGGATTCTTCAATATACATAAATCAATTAATGTGATACACCATATTAAAAAATTGAAGAAAAAAAACCCATATGATCATCTCAAAAGATGCAGAAAAAGCTTTTGACAAAATTCAATACCCATTTATGATAAAAACTCTCCAGAAAGTGGGCATAGAGGGAACCTACCTCAACATAATAAAGGCCATATATGACAAACCCACAACAAACATCTTTCTCAGTGGTGAAAAACTGAAAGCATTTCCTCTAAGATCAGGAACAAGACAATGATGTCCACTCTCACCACTATTATTCAACATAGTTTTGGAAGTCTAGCCATGGCAATCAGAGAAGAAAAAGAAATAAAACAAATACAAATGGGAAAAGAAGATGTAAAGCTGTCACTGTTTTCAGATGGCATGATACTGTACATAGAGAATCCTAAAGATGCTACCAGAAAACTACTAGAGCTAATCGATGAATTTGGTAAAATAGCAGGATACAAAATTGGTGCACAGAAATCTCTTGCATTCCTATACACTAATGATGAAAAATCTGAAGGTGAAATTAAGGAAACACTCCGATTTACCATTGCAACAAAAAGAATCATATACTTAGGGATAAACCTACCTAAGGAGTCAAACGACCTGTATGTAGAAAAGTATAAGATACTGATAAAGAAATTAAAGATGATACAAGTAGATGGGGAGATATACCATGTTCTTAGATTGGAAGAATCAACATTGTGAAAATGACTCTACTATCCAAAGCAATCTACAGATTCAATGCAATCCCTATCAAACTACCACTGGCATTTTTCACAGAACTAGAACAAAAAATTTCACTGTTTGCATGGAAACACAAAAGACCCTGAATAGCCAAAGCAATTTTGAGGAAAAAAAACAGAGCTGGAGGAATCATGCTCCCTGATCAGACTATACTTCAAAGCTAGTCATCAAGACA
The DNA here is from genome assembly GCF_000442215.2 of Lipotes vexillifer. Lineage (NCBI taxonomy): Eukaryota > Metazoa > Chordata > Mammalia > Artiodactyla > Lipotidae > Lipotes > Lipotes vexillifer. The sequence goes on from NW_006788722.1 coordinate 1,806,016, forward strand.
GTATGGTACTTGCACAGAAACAGAACTATAGATCAATGGAATAGAATAGAAAGCCCAGAGATAAACCCACACACATATGGTCAACTTATTTTTGATAAAGGAGGCAAGAATATATAATGGGAAAAAGACAGCCTCTTCAATAAGTGGTGCTGGGAAAACTGGACAGCTACATGTAAAAGAATGAAATTAGAATGCTCTCTAACACCATACACAAAAAGAAACTGAAAATGGATTGAACACCTAAATGTAAGGCCAGACACTATCAAAATCTTAGAGGAAAACATAGGCAGAACACTCTATGACATAAATCACAGCAAGATCCTTTTAGATCCACCTCCAAGAGTAAGGGAAAAAAGAAATAGACAAATGTGACCTAATGAAATGTACAAGCTTTTGCACATCCAAGGAAACCATAAACAAGATGAAAAGACAACCCTCAGAATGGGAGAAAATATCTGCAAATGAAGCAACTGACAAAGGGTTAATTTCAAAAATTTACAGGCAGCTCATGCAGCTGAATATCAAAAAAACAGGCAACCCAATCCAGAAATGGGCAGAAGACCTAAATAGACATTTCTCCAAAGAAGATATACAGATTGCCAACAAACACGTGAAAGAATGCTCAACATCATTAATCACTGGAGACATGCAAATCAAAACTGCAATGAGATATCATCTCACACCAGTCAGAGTGACCATCACCAAAAAATCTGCAAACAATAAATGCTGAAGTGGGTGTGGAGAAAAGGGAAGTCTCTTGCACTGTTGGTGGGAATGTAAATTTATACAGCCATTATGGAGAACAGTATGGTGGTTCCTTAAAAAACTAAAAATAGAACTACCATACAACCCAGCAATCACACTACTGAGCATATACCCTGAGAAAACCATAATTCAAAAAGAGTCATGTACCACAATGTTCATTGCAACTCAATTTACAATATCCAGGACATGGAAGCAACCTAAGTGTCCATTGACAGAGGAATGGATAAAGAATGTGTGTCACATATATACAATGGAATATTACTCAGCCATAAAAAGAAACAAAATTGAGTTATTTGTAGTGAGGTGGATCGACCTAGAGTCTGTCATACAGAGTGAAGTAAGTCAGACCGAGAAAAACAAATACTGTATGCTCACACATATTTATGGAATCTAAAAAAAAAAAAAAAAAGGTCATGAAGAACCTAGGGGAAGAATGGGAATAAAGATGCAGACCTACTAGAGAACATACTTGAGGACATGGGGAGGGGGAAGGGTAAGCTGGGACAAAATGAGAGAGTGACATGGACATATGTACACTACCAAATGTAAAATCAATAGCTAGTGGGAAGGAGCTGCATAGCACAGGGAGATCAGCTCGGTACTTTGTGACCACCTAGAGGAGTGGGATAGGGAGGGTGGGAGAGAGGGAGAATCAAGAGGAAAGAGATATGGGGATATATGTGTATGTGTAGCTGATTCACTTTGTTATAAATCAGAAACTAACATACCATTGTAAAGCAATTATACTACAATAAAGATGTTAAGAGAAATTCTTCAACTGTATTCGTGACTAAAAATGTCATCTATAAAATAAGGAAAATAATTATCCTACTTCAAAGGGTTTCTGAAAAAAAAATTGAAAAGTACTTAGGACAGTGTCTAATACAGAATAAACACATTATAATCATTAAAAAATACAACAACATTACCCAATTAAAAGCTATTAGAATGAGAATATGAATTTAAATAGATTTACTCCCCAGTTTAACTATTAACCAGAATGATCTTCTAATAGCTCTCCAAACTGTACCTTCTAAGATTTCATCAATTGGCCCTAGGAAAAATAATGTTCTGTGCTATAGCTCTAAGAGTTCCATCTTTTAGTCAATAATTGCAGATGAGAAATGTTAAAATGCAAGGCAGTTTTCTACTCCCCTAATAAAGCTATATATAAAGCTTTCAAAGCTGAACAAATATTTAGGGAAAATCTATTATGAATTAGGCATTCTACTAGGTGCACTTTATGTATGTTTTTAAATTATTCTTCCTTGAAATCTTTTCAGTTTATAACATTATTACACCCACTTTATAAAAGAAACATTAAGGGCCAGGGAATATATGTAATATGCTCAGCTTCATCCAGCATGTGGATGTCAAGAACTCTGTTCTGACTTAAAACTGCATGTTTTTTCTTTCAGGAGAGAATTCATGTGCATAAACATAGTAAATGAAGCAAAACTCTGTGAAGTTGATTCTTTTAGGATGGACTGAGCCTTGAACTCAGTTGGTTTAGGGGACTGTGGGAATTTCGGTCAGCTCAGTCGGACCGTATCTCATCCTGCTGCTTCAGTGCTGGCTGGTGACCCAACAGCACTGAACTGGGAAATGACTCTTCCTGGAGCACTTGAAAGTGCAGAATGGATTTCCAAATATGCCTGAAATGGCACTGCAAGAGGCACAGACACACCATCTGTTATGACTTTCAGTTATTCTAAAGGTTTCCTCTTGAACACCCTCCAGGGAGCACCAGGGTTTCGGTCACCTACAACTTTCTGGCTTCTGTACATCTCTGATCACTGTTTCAGCACATGGTCTGACATCTGTCTTTCATTGGGTCCTTCACTGTAAACCTTCCACCTTTGCACTTCCAAGCTCCAATTTTAAAAATGCATTAAGTAGACATTTTCAGACTCTGCCCCTTAAAAATACTACCGACAAGCCTGTTAAGTTGGCACTATGACCAACCCTCCACTAAAATTCAAATTTAAATTCAATGTGAACACAAGAATCCCACAGAAACAGCAGTAAAACAAGGAGGACCTGATTCCTGTTATACCCAGTCTTAAACATATTCGATTTGCCAGTAAAATTCCTCAGCAAGTTGGCAGTACCTTACTCCAGATGTGATAACAGTATAGTTTATCGTAATACAAATAAGTGTAAAGCCCTGCCCTGTACTTACTCTGAATTTTGAAGTTTCTTTATGGAATGTCTGAGTTCCTGATACCTCTCTCTATGTGAAAAGCTTCCTTTGCTTCTTTACATACTGCTTGTCAAAGATTAAGACTAGTTATAACCTTATCTGTTTATTTATTTATTTTTAAATTAAATTTTATTTTTTTATACAGCAGGTTCTTATTACTTATCCATTTTATACATATTAGTGTATATATGTCAATCCCAATCATACAACCTTGACTTTGTTTTTGAAACTAAATCAAATCAAAAGTGTTAATGTCCTTAGAGAACAGACTTGCGGTTGCCAAGGGGTAGGGGAGGTCAGGGAGGAATGGACTGGGATTTTGGGATTAGCGGATGCAAATTATTACATATAGAATGGATAAACAGCAAGGTCCTACTGTATAGCACAGGGAACTATATTCAATATCCTGTAATAAACCATAATGGAAAAAGAATGTATATATATATATATATATA